>NC_058503.1:3351109-3431109 GCF_020382885.2 Scatophagus argus
ACAACCACAGTCGAGGGTGTAGTGAAAATGCAGCAATCAAAGAGACAGTAAAATCATTCAGATATGGGAATAATCCTACACTTGTTTTCTCTCCCAGAATTCATTCATAGTGTTTCCTTTGGTTGTACTTTGGTTAAACATGACAGAAATAGTTGTGCAAAACATCTAAAAGAACCACTTCAAACAATACTTCCTTTCCCACCTCCACACAGCCAAGTCACATGAGGTAGGTGTAAGTGGGATTTACACCTACTTCATACCTACTTCAGATTCTGACGTCAAGAAGGTGCGAGGACAGGGGGTTTTCGAAGCTATATGACCACCTGACTGTACATGGCACTCCGGTTTATGGTCACGTGATGGAAGCAGGAAGATATCATGACCTTGATGTGTGTGGGCCCTGAGTTGACTACCCATCCTGCCCCTGTACCTGGTCAAGGCATCTTTTGAATTCCCTCATATAACTATGCTAACCAAAATCCCATCTCTGGTTATGTCTTGCAGCCAAAGCTTTCACTTATTGTTTTAGACTGGCCAAACGTTCTCTTTCAATATTCAGGTTTCACTGTTGCATTTCCAGTTAAAGAAGTGACTAGAGGAATAGGAAAAATGTAGATTTTGTGCAGTGTTGTTGAAGGTTATTTTCATCTTTCGATTGTTTTTGTTATGTCGCTGTCTGGAGTGACTCATTTGGTTTTGACCAGTATGGATGATTGCAAGTCTCTGAACACAGAACTCCCATCCAAGAGTCATATCCATGCACTGATATCTGCACTGTTGATATTAGAAAGTTATTCCTAATAGCTAGGTCAATATTATGTCAGAAAATCTGAAACTTTATACCTTGAAATTAAGGGATGACGTGCTGTAAATGACCTGTAGACCTGTTGATTGATTTATTGACATGTTGGTGTACACGCTTCTTGATTGTTTGTGTTAAATGTCTGTTTCGCTGTGAGGCTTTTCAACTAGCTAGTTTACTGGCTGCTCGTCCTTCGTTTAACTTCACGTAAGCTTAAAAAGTTGAACCCCTCAGGCAAATGAAGATTTAGTATGCTGTGGTTTGGCCTGAGTCACTGAGTTTGTGTGTGCATGTGTGTGTGTGTGTGTGTATATGTCATAGATGGTTGGAAAACACTTCAGTGCAACCACAAGTAGCTCTTTGCAGGAGAGACACACTGCAGTTGTGTGTTAGAGTGAACTTGAGTCCTGAATTTCATTCATTTTCAAAGTTCTCTTCATAGTTTCCATGCAGACAGAATGAATGGAGCAGCTGGGACCAATTCACAATATTCTTCTTTTTATTCTTCACTTTCTTGTGTTACTTTTTAAAAGTGTTTTATGTGTGATCATTTATTTTATTGCTTTTCTACATCTTTATCCTTCCTCCATTGTTTTGTTGTGTTTCTACTTTCTCCTGGCATTCATTTTTATCTTCCTTTCTTTGAACCAAATACTAATTAAAGCTCATTCATCCTCAGAGGAGGCTGTGTAGGCGCACACACGCGCACACACGCGCACACACACGCACACACACGCGCGCGCACACACACACACACACACACACACACAGGGACATTTGTGTCATACTTTAATTGAACGAACAGAACCAGGCTTACTGAAGTGTATTAATAGAGGAGTTGAAACGTTAATCCTTAACATTCCTCAGTTCAAAGTACAGTTATCATCTGATCTTTCGGGCTTCACAGCCATGAACTGAGAACTGAGTCTCACGGTTTCCTGCGTGCTCATCCAAAATTTGTTAGAGAATTGAAATGCTATTACTGAGACAAGCTTTGGATAGAAAAGAGTAGCATGTGTTCATCCTGCCTGCTGACAGTCAGGGTTAGGCAATAAGCCAAACTCATACCTCATCATCTCTTTAATGGCTAGTGGTGCTGCCCTGGGGTTGGGTCTATTGTATCTAGTGTATATCACATCCCTGAAGCCGTGGCTAACATGCATACTTATAGAGGACGGGTACAATCCCCTGCAAGAAGTGCACAATGCTTTGTGGCATTATATGACACACCACCAACTATCTGATTTACCTCCAAGGGCCTGAACTCTTGTTTTTACAGGGTTGCCTGATGGGCAGATACTTGTTGCTAATGTCATCACTTACTACTGCTAACTGTAGCTGTTTAGCGATACCCAGTGCTTAACTACAGCTCAAAGTCTGCTGCATCAGGACCACTGACTGTTTGCCTGCAAGAAAAACGCAACCTCCACGTTTGACCGAAACCAACCCAATCGACGAAGGCAACCAGTCAGAGGCTTGCAAGAAAAGCCGTGAGATCCATAATAACACACCCAGACTGGACTGGGAGCTCAGAGCACTGGAGGGGGAGTGTTTTTTGAACCTGCTTAATGTTTGGCTGTGTTAGTTATGTCGCCATCGCAACACTTTTTTATCATAGTGAATATGAACAGAACACCGCACTGTAGTCGACGTAAGCCTGCTTAGCGTTCACATCATCTAGGTCTGGTGGTAGACATAACTCGTGAGTGTGTTGAAAACTTATTATTTATTTACTTATTATTTATAATTACTTTGAATGGCTGACTGTAGCTAACATGAGACGTATGTTTGGCATCCTAATTGTTATCATTACATGAATTAAAAGGAAGAGATTGGTAATTACCGTAACACCAATTTGACTTGAGCCTTGGATTAGTGCACAATTTGAAGCTCTTTGTGTTCAGCGGTTTTCTTACCACAGTCCTCTCTGGTACTTGTAGCCCCCCCCCCCCCCCCCCCCCAGATAAGATAAACTTTGTTGTTCCACACATTTGGGTTCTTCAACCATGCCACAGACACATGCACAACCATACAAATCAATAGCATACAAATCATGACAGCAAGCAACCCACAACCCTTTGATTTTCCTTATTGTTGTCCCTCATTGTTACTTACTATTTGTTACTGATTTCTGGTTGTTTTAGTAGTGATTTGATCATAAGAGTTCCACATCCATCCAAGTGTTGAAAATTCAGACAGACAGTGACCTAATATTGTATGAATACAACCTTAGCTATCTAATATAACCCTTCTGCTTTCCTACAGGGGCAGTCCCCACTACCATCTATTAATGACTCAAATCATAACAAATTATGATTCTGTATAATCAAAGATGCTAATAATAATAATTCTGTTAATGGTATAAGTCACAGATCAGAAATGTGTTTGTTGTTACAATGAACGTGCCGCCTCTAAGCACCTAACTGTCACCAGGTTCTTCACACACACACGCACACACACATTCATTCCATGTCTGACCACTCAGTCTAAGTTTTTCCTCTCTACAGACAGCTGCTGTCTGGAGACTGAAAGCTGATCCAGAGAGAGAGAGAGAGAGACGGACAGAGAAAGAGGGAGAGATTCATCTGATAGCTGAAACACGTGTTCCATGTTTTAACATTTGGTCCCTTCCTGTCTTTAGCTCTGTCTTTCCTTGAGGAAGGCACCTCTGGCTTCCTGTGGACCTCTGACCCCTCTGGTTAGTCATGTTTGTGTGTCTTAGCAGGTACAACAAGTGTGTGTGCGACTGATATATTAAGGATAGTATGCAGTGAATGGGTGGTACACTGCAGCTGCCCAAAGGCCATGCAATCCAGCAGGTTCTTTTCTATAAGTGAAAAAAGACATTTGGTTTGTCTTGTGTGATATGAATTGATAACAAAGCAAAATTTATGATAAAATCATACGTGAGTATTCGCTGTAGACTGTACCTGCTACAGAGAAACAAGTAGTCACAGAAAACATTGATCACTGCTAAATGATCTCCTGTCTCTTGTCAGTGGACCCATTGTTCTATTAACAAACAAGCTTCTGTTTGACTGATGATGAAACATGTTTGCATATCATGTTTGTTTCATATGTTTTTTCCAAAATACCTGGATTTCTCCATCAAATTCATTGCCTACAGTATGCCTGAGTCAGTGAAAGTGTACGTCATGCTAACTTCAAATTACCATGTCATGCTGGGTGATTGTGACTGTCTCTCTGCTTTATTGACTGTAATGAAGCACCGTGTCTCGCTTAATGTTAGGCAAGAAGGCAGCCAAAGTGAACAATCTGCTTTCTCCAGAAAGACTAATGAGACACAGAAAACACTTTACGTCCACTCTCGCTGGGTTGAAACCTGAGAATCTGTTAATCTGAAAAGCGCTGTTACTTTGTGAATTGGAGCTAACCTATTAGCTTGTGCAGCAGTGTGCTGATGAGATGTGTAAAGAGGACTTTTCTCTTGTACTGCATTGTGAGTGTGGACAAGACAACATTCTTTTTCATAACGGGTAATTATACATGCTGTGGTTATCAGGAATGAAATGTCTTTCGCCTCTGTTGAAAAAAGGTGGAGCCAGAAATCTCAGATACCACTAGAGGTAAAATCAGTTTTCCTCTAATTTGGGCAAACACAAACCAGTGAATCAGAATGACTGGGCTGGTTTTATATCCAGTCTGCTTTTACTGAGACCAGTACTGTTTGATCCTAGGCTACTGCAAGATTCTGCTGTACTTGTTGTACAGTGTACTTGTGTGTGTGTTGTGCTGAGTCAGCACCCACCAGATGGCATCTCTCTATGTGGTTGGAACGCAGCGCAAATGATGTCATCACCCCTAAATCGAAGCTTTGATTTGATTGGTTCCCACTCAGTGAGTCGGATGGTGGAGATGTAGAAGAGAGAGAGAGGGAGTGAGAGGGAGAGAGAGAGAGACATCCACACATACAGATACATGTGCACATGGAGGCACACACACACATTTACACAGCACAAGCTGCTGCTCTCAGTTAGTCAGTTCCTTAGTAAGTGTGAGTATTTTGTTTTAATGGCCTTCACCCAACTCTGTGTGTGTCTATTTTTGTGTGTGTGTCTGTGTATGAGTGCTGCAGCCTTGAGTCTGTAATAAGAGGAAAAGCTCATTGTTATCATTGTGGAAACAGCAGGGAGAGTCTCATAGTGAGTCCATTATCCAGAAATGAGGAATAAGTAGTTAAACTGACATCGCTGAGACACAGGCAGTTGTCTCTCTAATGACTGCATTGTATATTTTCTTGCAGCAAATGTCCCTTTATGAGAAGAAGCTTCCCTATAGAGGATATATCATCTGCTGTGTGTGCGACCTTAGTGTGATGCCTGGCAAGCACTTAGCTATTACTAGCTCTCTCGCTTTTTCTGTGTGTGTGCATGTGCACGCGCAAGTTTTGGGAGTGTGGTTGTAAGAGCCAGCGAGTGAGAGAGCAGTGTGTGGTTTGTGTTGGAAGGGTGATGGATGTGGTTTTCCTCAGCAAGGGAAACTGGAGCCGAAGCCATTAAAGTGTGTGTGTGTGTGTGTGTGTGCGTGTGTGTGTGTGTGTGTGAGAGAGAGAGAGAGAGAGAGAGAGAGAGAGCAATTCAGAAAGAAAACATATTCACCCTTCTTTGTTAATATAAAGATAACGTGTTAAAATAATAGACAGAAATAAATTATTCATATTCAATATGATACAACTAATACTTGACATTATACAATTACTGAGTGCTGCTACAAGTTGGACAGAGTGTGTGTGTGTGGGTCAGTTGCGTTGACAGTCAGGGGATCAAACTATTGAAATTAGACTGTGCGATTTGATGCTGAAAGACTCAGACTCAGAATGTCGATTCCTAAACATTTGTTATGTCATTGTCCTCCAGTTACAGTAGTATAGGCTGGAAAAAAAAAAACAGAAAGCAGTGAGTTAAAAAGTCAGAGTCAGAAATGAAACGGCTAATTAAAAATAATGAGCTGTATGGGTATTGGCTACTGATATGCTGAACCTTGTCACAGCTTAATATCTTATTTGTAAAAGCCTCCAGAGAAGCGTAGTTCTGTGTATGTACAGCTAATAGACAAAAATCTGAGGAGTAAGCCATGCAAACTAATAACTTGCTGACACAATGCCAACATAACATTTGACTGAATGTCCTGTGCAGGAGATATTATTAGCTGGTATTCATACAAAATATAAGAAAAAGTAAGTATGAAACATGAGCAAGTATTGACTCTTGAAGTTAAAATTCGAAGCACTTTGGGCCAGGAGAAGTGGGAGATATGTGACCGGAGTGGGCACCCACATATGCCCACTCCAGGCATACAAAATCTCCCACTTGTGCTGCACAGTCGTTGGCAGTTTTCACTCCTACCATGAAACTAGAGGTCATTTGCTCCTACTGACACCAATCAGTGTTTTCCTCTTTAATATCCACAAAGCCATTTGTATACACATTTCACGCATGAGTGAATGAATATCTGCTGTGCTGTTAGACATACACAGTAACAACACAGCACACATGTCCATATGTAACCTATAAAGCTCAGAGAAGTTCAGTAACTTGCCTACAGACATATCAAGATAAAAGAGCAGAAATTCATCTGTGATCAGCACAATTAATGCCAGGATTTTGTTTAAACTAGCTTTGTTGCTGTTCAGATTTAGTTGTAAGGAACTTGTTCACTGCCTCTGATAATGTATTGTTCTGTTACATGTCTTCTTCACCCTTGGTGCTTGTACAAATGTGGGCTTATGGCTTGAAACACTGACTAAATGCTTTGCATACTGGGTTTCAGATTTTCTCCAGCTTGTTCTTCTTAAAAAAAAAGATCAAATAATTAGCTTAGAAAGTGTTTTATATAAAGAAGGAAATGTAGTTAGTATGTTGGTTTGGCCTCAAGACTACAAACTGTGTACGTATTTCAGTGGGCCATTTTAGAAGTAAACATGACTATTTGCAGGAAAGCTCAACGTGGTATACCTTTTAAGTGCCGAGCCTCAGCTGAGCTGAAGTTCATCTCACTGTCACAAAGTTCACTCACCTCCATGCAATTTGAAGCATAAATGAAAAGAGCAGATTTCCTATCGATGCATATCCATTTCTGTTTTGGTCAAGTAAAGAGCCGTTTTTGTGAGATTACAATGCTTGTATTGCGCAAGAACTCAATTGGTTGTCCATGTGTGTTGTCCACTGCCTCTGCTTGCTGTGCTGCAGTTCAGTATACACTCCCTTCTGTCTGTAAGACTAAAACATCTGCACATGATTGTGAAGGTCACTCTGTGTGGGATGTTTGGGTTCAGCTAGTCTGTTGGTTGGTCCCCACCTTAAAGCATCTATTGTCAGTTTAGCAGAGTCTGATCAGTGGTGTTAATACGACCTCTTGCACATTATCTTGATTCTGCTCGTTGTTGTTATTGAATTTCAACATGCAGATTATAGAGCTGACCTGGCAGACCCGTCAATAATATATTGTGTATGGACCAAGACTAAATCTCAGTGTTTACTTGTAATTTAACGGGAGTTATGCTCTAGGCTACAGTGTAGCTGACAGGCACGCCTTCACAAATGTAACATATTGCCATGTGGAGACGAAATGTGATTGGCTGCTTGTGTTTTTCCCTGGAGAGTGAAGACAACATTGAGGAAATTGAAGAATGTTCTTTAAGTTTATGTTTGTCGGCCTCCATCACTCTGTATCACAAAGTAAATGAAGGAATGGAAAGCTACTGTGGGCAATGTAAAGCACAAAACAGCCTGACGCGTGTCCAGAGGTTATATCAGCAAGTGAAATCTCAACTATAAATCTGTGTATACCTACACCAGAGGCACCAACTGCAGGACTCTTGCTAACAGCGTGCTGAGTATAAATCGAGCTTAACGTTACTGCTATATGGCCTCAAATTATTGTACCTTTTGCTTTGCTGCCGATAGAGGGACGAAGTAGAGTTGACTTATTTTCAGAATTTGAGCAGCTTTCTGATTGCATTGTGTTAAAGATATATTTTCATAGTCCAGATAGAGGTTGCACGCTATTAGCTGGTATAAATGGAGTAAACCTTGAACACAATGAAGGACGACCCCATTTGTTCCATTAAAGTTCTTGGTGGCCACTATACACATATAGTGCTTTACTAGATTTGTGCTGTTTTGAAACTCAATGCTAGGCACTGTAAGAGCTTAATAAGGACTCAAGCACAAATGTAGTAATAGATACAAACAGCTGATGTAACCCAATCCTGACAGCTAACACATGCTGACGTGACTGGGCGACAAGTGGTGCTTTGATCAGCCTGTTGTAACGTCGCCAAAGTCACTGATTGATGAATGGATAATCAGTGTTCAGTTGAAGCGTTGTGGATTTCAACTCCAACAGCCATTAATCCAAGAATACTTTACAGTATCCCTTTAAATTCTTTTTGCTTGTAAGATAAGAAGCGTTAGATTTGATAGACCCCAGCCATGTCGCCATGCTAACACATGAGCTCTGGCAGGCGGTTGTCGGGGCAGCTGTTGCTAGTGCAGAGGGCTTCACCTGTTACCCTTTAAAGACCTTTAGGCACACATATGACCTGTGTGCGTGTGTGTGTGTTGACTTGTATTACTCATGTCATGGGGACATAAATCAACTTCCTTTTGGGGACAAAACAGAACTCGCCATAATGTAAATCATTCAGTTTTAGGGTGCAGAGTATTCTTAGGGTTGTGGTTAGGCTAAGGCTCCAGGAAATGAATGTGTGTCAGTGTGATGTGTGTGGATGAATGTTACACATGTTATGGTCTGTTACAAACTTAGTTTTGCATAAAACAGTTAAACTGAACTTGCTGAACCGTTATTCAAAACTACTCAGTTGAGCAAACACACGGACACACACACACACACACAGTCTGTCATTTCCAAATACATTAGCATACAGCCTTTTGAATTTTGGCTACAGCTGTGCTGAACTGAGGAATAAGCCTCTTTCCTCAGATGAATGTGCAACATATTTCTAATGATTTATACCCCACTAACAAGGGAAGCAGACGTCTGTTGGCTGTCGGAGCATCCTAAGTGTCACCTTCACTGTCTGGTGAAAATGTTGTATCTCTCCCCGGCTGAGGTGTTACTACGTGTACAGAACTCAAAACTGGAAGCATCGGACTGCTCGTGTCATTCCAACTGCATTGTGGGTAAATCACAATGATGATGGCAGTCCTTCCTGTAAGGTTGGATTATCGTTTGCTTCCTGTGTGCTACCTCAAACAGCTTGTGTGTATATGAGAGGTTATCAGTGTTAATGTTTCCAGCAGGGCTGCATGTTGACCTTTAACATCTACATGTCTGGAAATGTTGAACGCTAGCTATTTCTCCAAGACGTGTGTGTTTCTCTCTGTGTGTGTTTGTGTGTGTGTGCATATTGTGACCATACCAGAATAGACATAGATAAAATGGGTCACACACACTGACACACACACACACACACACACCATAAGCAATGACATCACTTCCTTACTAGGTGACCTTGCTATGACAAAAGAGGCACATTGTACACAGCAGTACAATCATGCTTTTTTCCTTTTGTAGTGTGGGAATAATTGTTTGGCTCCTGTGAAATGTGTGTGTGTGTGTGTGTGCGTATGTTTATGTGTGTGTCTTTATGTATGTGGTGGGGTTGTCCTTGTGACATGAAAGTTGTATATTCCAATCCCAAAAAGACCAAGTTATCTAGACGTTAATTTCCGCTTTGTCCTGGAATTAAGAGGTTACCATAGCAACCACTGAGCAACATCAAGAGAACGCATGGGATACGCTGGGACTACACAGACACGCACACACACAAACTTCTCAGGAGCAGAACATTAGAGCGACATTTATCTCCCCCCCCCACCAAATGAAAAAAACATTTGGTAGACTTCTAAAGGCTTCTGTGTGTGTGTGTGTGTGTGTGTGTGTATGAGTAGTTGGTTTGGTCGCGGTGGTTTTTCTGTTGCTTTAGTTCTTTGAAACACTGTAAGGCCCTAAATCATTGATTTATCACAGAGACACTGTATTTCTTTATGTGTGTGTCTGTGTGTATTTAAGTGTGAACGCAGTATTAGTATTTACTGTACTGTAAGTTTCAGCTGCTTTTGTTTATCAGATTTTGCAGTTCATATCTTTGGGTTTGTTGGTTTGTTTGTTTGTCTGATTAACAGCAGCATTACAGGAAAACCACTGGCATGATTTTCATGAAACTTGGCGCAAGGATGTTGCACGAGCCAAGGAAGACCACCATTAAATTTAGGAGTGGATTCAGATCAGTGAAAACACAAATTATTTTTCGCTTTTGCAGATTGAGCATAGGATTCAGGTTGGCTCATCCTCCGCTGCTCAAGAGAGTAGCAGTGGACGAGAGAGCTGGGAACAGAGTCAGCGACAGCAAAACAGTGAATCAGAGAAACAATTATTTTCTGATTGTTCACAGCGGTTACATTCTAAAGCACAAATAAATACACCCACACCTCTTCACAACCCTGCAGGAAGGCGTCACGTTGCTGTGAATTCAGATGAAACTCATGTCAAACACATGCATAGTCTCACCTTGAGCTCTGTACCCATCCATGACAGAGGAAAGAGAAACATTGGCGTAAAATGGTCACTGCATTTGTAGTCCAACCACGCTTCCTGTATACTGTGGGATTACAAGCTCACTGCTCAAAGGCAGAGACTCAGGAATGTCCCCAACACATAAGAATGAGAAAATACGGGCACATGCAGATAGGTTGTCCATCTGTCTGTGCAGAGATCATCTGCACACACACACACCTTAAACTGGACTGTATATTGTCCGATTGTGGTGACAGATGGGTTTAAATCGTATCTAGTGTGTTTCTAAGACAATCTGACTATTTCGATGACTTTAGACAGGCTTACAAAATGCATGAATCTTTTTCTGATGATTGTAATTAAGTTTGAGGGCCGTGCAAATTACAGGATTTTCTCTCAGCAAACAGCAAATCAGGAGAGGAGGGTGGCTGTTGCATGTCGGCGTTGAGAAATGCAAAAAACCCGGGAAAGAAGGAGCATTGGCGGGTATGTGCCAAAGCCTGACAAACTATGAACCTTTAAAGATTCAATTTTGAAAATATTGTACTCTTGACACTTTTTATAATCAGTAAGTTACAGACCTCCACTGCCCCTGATCCATCTTTTGTATGTTAATTAGACATTTCTCACACTGTGTTTCTTTAAGATGCCCACCGACATTGTTTTTTTTGTGAGGTCAGACATGATTAACAGTACAGATTACATTGATCCCTAAAGCTTTTAATACCATTCCAACAGTAGACTGTTAATCAGAGCCTGGCATGGTTTCTTTTGCGTCTTTTTCTTCTGCGTGTATGTTCCATCTTAAAGTAGGTGTTTACTTCCGTGTGACATTCGTTCAAAACTCAGGATGTATCTGTTGACCGAAGCAGAATACATTATTTTCAGCCTCGCTAGCATGTAAATGAGGCCAGAGACACAGTCAGTCAGTCATGGTTATTAGAGTTAAGTGTTTTTATGCTAACGAGCCCAGACAGAGGCGGGTGTTTCTGCTGGTTGTCTAAGCAACACTTTCTTAGTCTGGGAAGTTAAAAACCAGAGAATACATTGCTTTTTAATGGAATAGTAGTTCAGTCTTTTTTCCACTGTTTCGCATAAAAAAAAGAGGGCAAAAATGTAACTGTACTCCATCTTGTAACCTCAAACATAATATATTTTGTTTCAGATAGCTGCCAAGGATAATTTAACTGACAAACTGAGACAAGCTTTTCATTGAAACAATGCTTCTTCTTTGTTCAAATATAAAGTATTATTTTCTAGTATTATTATTATTATTTTCTCATTTTCAAACAGAAGCGTTATAGTTGAAGGTCCATGTCTCTGACACAGACACGACAGACATTGTATTTTTTCAGTTAGTTTCTTTTACGCCGCTAGTTGCCACATACATTGTTACAGCCAGCCTTTGGTGAGATCTGCGACCAAACAAATATATAGAGACATCTTTTATCTGACCTCTAGGTGCCCTTATTGGCCTGATTTTCTTATCATTTGTTTTAGGGTTGTTTTTTTTTGTGATGATTGATTTGTGTCTAGATAACAACTGCAAATAACTGAATCAGTTCAGGCAAAAGAGGAGTGTGCTTGGTTAAAAACATGGATGTAAACAATTTTGGATACAGACTTGAATATAGTATATAATATGTAGCAATATGCTCATTAAAATGTCTATGAATGGCTGGATAGTTTTATAATATTTTGTTGAGTGTGTACTTACATGATGATGATGATGGTGCATTTCATTTGATCGCCTTAACATAACTTTCAGGAGAGAGTGAGGAAGGGTGTCAAATGTGACTAAATGTAATGTGAACAAAGTCACATCAGGTAGATATATTTTTCTGCAATAGTGGTTGTTTAACAATGACGACAGGTGTTTAGCAGCACCTCCCATGATCCAACGCAATCTACATCTTTTGTTTTTATTGAAAGACCCTATAGGGGTAGAATTGACATTTTTTTGTGTGTAAATAAAATCAGCTCTGGAACTGTTTTATTGAGGAAACAAATGCTTTCATTATGTTTGTTAAACTCAAAGGATACACAAACTGTGTGAGTAAAACTGATGAAAAAAAGACTTTTTTTTTTGTTTATAATAAGACTCTTCAGGGCATCTTTTAATTTTTCTGTCACCCGATATACATGCTCCCAGAGTTTGGAATGGCCCACACAGATATGGGTTGTAATTCAAATTGCTAGGTCTGGGTTTGTGCTGAATTATAGCAATCAGGAACAACTGACCAATTGGAGCTTAGTGGACAATGTCATCATATAGTTTTGCCTTGTGTTACTTGTGCGAGTTTGATTGCAGAATCATTTATTTATTCCTGTGTTTATTCACTCCAGACAGCCAGAATATGTTACTGTATATTAGCCATAAGCTATGTGTGTGTGTGTGTGTGTGTGTGTGTGCGTGCAAAAGTGTGTCTGTGTGTGTTTGAATCCAGTTCAGCCTCTGACTAAACTCAACCCTCACCAGAGACTGAGGGTTGAGGTTGGAAGTGTGTTAGTGTGTGTGTCTGTGTGTGTTGAGACTCATTTGTCTATTACTGTTGAGAGGAAACGACTTTTGTTCATTCCAGCATACACAGGGGTTCACTTCTTTGTACATTCATTTCCTCTCCACTCAGCGGTCAACATTACAGTACATAAACACCAAATAGTAGGCACATGCGTGACTCGCTGCTGCGAGCAGGTTGATATGTGACAGTACACGTAAATCCATTTTTTTAATCTTAAAAGCTTAAACAGAAACTCTGAGCTCTGCTCCCGTCAGTAAATGGTTTGAGATAAGAATGGAATGCAATGTGATTGCAAGTGTTTATTCCTCAAGAATATACCCTACTGCTGCGAGTGATGCTGCTGCTATCACTGCTACTCTTGGCTTTAATGCTACGGCTGGAACCACTATTTCAGCTACCAGACTCATTCTAATGGAATTAAATCTATCGTGCAGATGATAGAGAGTTCACTGAATACACACAAACACATAGAAGTCTTCTGTCCTCAGTGTACCAATGGCTAGCAGATGTTCCAGTTGGCTTCGGGATAACGTCAGCCTCAGTGTACATACACACACACACAAGGTGAACTGCCTTGTTCCCGACAGCAGGGCAGCAAAGATGAAGACTGTCAAACCATTCAGGTTCCCTTTTGTCAGAGGATTTGACTTTGTTGGCATTAAGTCTATAAAGTCTATATACTTATCGTGTGTACGCATATGTGTGCCAAGTTAATTCAATGGCCCCAAGTCATTCAGTTTACTGTGTTTAGTGGCCATATGCTGCTATAATCATTGGTGTATCGCTACTGTACAAATAGGCTCAATATGTGTATGCGGTGAACATCTCTGATGTAGAAAACACATGCTGAATCAAAACTTTGGGTGTGTGTGTGTGTGTGTGTTTGACAGCGAGAGAGAGAGAGATGAAAGAATAACCAATGTGTTCTCTCTATCTGTCCTTGTGCTTTCCCTGTGGGAGCCCAGGGGAGACACTGTGTGAATTATATTTTGTGTTTAATCTTGATGTAACCACCTCTGCTGTCTTACAATCACATGATTATGAAATGAAACAAATCACGCTTTGTCTGTCAGGAAGCTGTTTTTATCACTGCAGAGCAGGTGTTGACATCCCTTCTGTAATGCAAGTCTGATCATAAAAGGTCTCATTTGCTCAGTGTGAACAGAGCCACTTCTCTAATACATTTTAACACAAGGAAGGATTACAATATCCTGGTTCCTGACCTCTGAACTGCTGCCTTCAATGGTTCAAAGATATCTGGTGTTGTGCTCATTAGATGCTGTTTTCTCAGTTGGATAAATTACCTGATGGTTTAGAATGGGAGTGTCATCTTCACGTGCCAAACACAGGAAACAACAACGGTGAAAATGCAGCTAAAATGGTGTGAGTGTGGGTGATGCTGACACAGCTATATAACAGGAATCATCATATTTCTCAGTTTAAAGTTCAAAATGGGGGGGGCGGCTTTAAATGCTAACAACAACTGCCACCTAAGTTTGTGAGTTGACTGACAATGATAGATAACAAGATAACAACTCATCCAAAATACAAAAAGAAAACCCTATCATGAACACAATAATGTCATCAAGTGAAATGGTCTGATTATCAGTATAGGATTCCTGTTACTTTCTACTAAAGCCTTTTTATTTGTGGTATTTCAAACTGACCTGCTAACAAAAGGTGCAAAAAAAAAAAACCCCAAAAAGTATAAATTAACTTTACTGAGTCTGCTTTTGATAACATTAACAAAGCTTCTGGCATTGAGGTGGTTTCATAATAAAGGGCCACTGCAGACTTTAATCTGAAACATATTTATTAAAAAGCATTTATACAAAGTGATGAGTTAATATTAACAGCAGCTGTATTATTTTCTAGCATTTAATGACCAGAGCAGAACATCATGAAAGACTGCTTGCAGGGGGTGATAATTAAGATTATTATGCACAGCTGTGGTGCTGAAGTTCAGGCTAAATGAATGTAATCAAAAGATTACTTTTATTGTACAATTTACAAGACACTTTTAAAAATAACTTGTAGACAGTGTTTCCAAAGAATATATTCTAATGTTTGTCATTTATATCAGCAGGCACACACTCAGTGCAAAGAAAACACAGCTGTATACCGTTATTCAAAGAGAAAATCAAATGCACAAATCTCCATTTTCATATTGTGGAGTCAGTACTGGTCTGTGAGAGACAAATCTGGCCCTCCGCAATGTAAACCAGTAGGTTACGGTTTTTTTAAGCAGTTAGTTAGGATCACATTTGCTTTGAGAATGAATGGAAATCAATGCAATGTTTTCCGAATAAGCCAAAACAAATGAGTGTACCTGCATTTTGTACAAGTGTGTCTGACCTTATAGCCCGTTGAAAACATTTGACTAATCCTCTCTGTCACTCTTATAAAGAAAGAAAGAAAGTATACAAAAGAAGTATCTAGGTCTCAGTACATACTGGAAATAACTTGGGGCTATTTCAATTTAAAAATATAACTTCAACTGCTGCTTTAAATATTTAAGTGGAATAATAAGTTCTGCATCTTATTTTTTTGTAATCCAACAAACAGTGAATTGGTGTGTGCAAACGTAGAAAGTGAATTTAGTACCAACCAAAATCATAGGGTGATGCTCAGGATTCATTATAGATAAGATAAGTTAGTTTTAGCTAGTAAGGTTTAATAACATGTGTAATTACACTTGCAAACATTTGAACTGACAATACACTTGAAGGTCATAACCTCCTTGATAACCTTCCATAAATCTTCACCAGGTTCTGTGCGTGTCTCTAAGGTTCCATACAGGAACAGAGATTCTAATGATGAGCAGAGAACAATGCAGAACCACAGCCAAACCTGAGTCCAACTCACCATCTCTTTCCTGTCAAACAGAGGCCCAAAAAGTGTGTGTGTGTGTGTGTGTGTGTGTGTATGTAGGTATGTGTATGCGTGTGTGTGTGTGTGTGTGTGTGTGTGTGTGTGTGTGTGTGTGCGTGTGCGTGTGTGACTGACAGCTTCCTGTGTATGCTGGAATGACAAAAGCTGTTTCCTTTCAACAGTAATGGACAAATGAATCTCAACACACACACACACACACACACACACACACAGACACACACACACATACTAACACACTTCCTTGGCTGTATATTTTATGCTGTGGGAGAAAAAGCTGCTGATGTTGGCAGCACCTGCTCTACTCTTTCCTCCATTTGTTTTGGAATTGAAACTGCATATCTATGCAAATCATTTGAATTTAAGTTTGAATTTAAAGACAGAGGAATACACAGTCATCTGTTCTAGGCTGGCCCCAACCCAGCTCTTTATCAATCCAGCTGCATCTCTCATGGAGGAACATTGTGAAATTGTCTCTTAGAAGAAACCACAAGATAGATGAGAGAGCTTGTTGTGGTTTTTATTGATCTATTCATTAACATTACCAGTCAGAGCCGACAGTCGGATGACAGATTGATTTTGTTTGTAAACAGAGCTTACTGTGACTGTTTCCACGACCATTTGGGTCAATTTCCTGTTCACACTTCACATGCACATCATAATGGGCTTGGTTGCATCGCAGTCTAATTGTTATGTGATTTGATTTTAAGGAAATTCATAGTCTTGCAGATTAAGTCTACATTGGCAGTCTAAATTTCAAAATGCTGTTTCCTTGTAAAAAGTATTTGTGTTCAGTAGTTTACAAGTCATTTTTGCAGAGACATCTGAAACACCTGGACAATATAAAAGGAGCTAAACCGCTTCTATTTGTCCTCGTTTCAGCTGACAAACAACAAAACTGAATCCCAGCCAACATCTGGTGGGGAGTGGGACAGACAGCTGGCTCACCAAATTATTGTTTCATGGTCACAATGTTGTCTGAAAGTCAGCATGAATTCAGGTTAAAGGCCGCTCTTCTGTGAATTTAACTATATTGGCATTTGAAATGATTTATCACAGAGAAAGACAGACGTGACCAAAGGTTGTCTTTTTAACTTTACTACACACAGCTGCAGACCCTCAAAGGACAGTCTAGGTCATCGTATTGGAAAATCTTTTAACTGAAACACCGAACTGGCATTTTACCACTCTGGCTGTTTTGGAGTTTTCAAGGGCAAAAAGGAAAAAACAAAAAGAGTTTTTAAATGTTGACATATTGTACTCAGAAATCATAATATAATTGTGCCATCAGTAACAAGGATGGAAGTAGGGTTGATGGTTGATTGATGGAAATGTGGCCTGACACCAGCTTTCGTCAAACTTGGTACAAAAGTGGTTGTGTGTGTGTGTGTGTGTGTGTGTGTGTGTGTGTGTGTGTAAGAGAGACTGTCCATAGACAGCACTCTGTTCTGCTGAGGCTGCAAAATGTCAGGAATATATTTATTCAGTGCATTTTAATTGGGCTAACCAACCTGACGTTTATGCCCATACTGTCAAAAAAAAAGAAAAGTGCATAAATAAATGCTTCAGGTCGCAGTTACACCCCTGAGACACAGACAGCCACAGCCGACATTTAAACGGTTAAAATGAGAATACAGTGCAGGCATAGATTAGGCTGCGCAGATTAAAATCATAGTGAACCCAAGCAAGAAATACAATATCACAATCCAGATTTTCACAGGGTACGTTGTGGGTGAAGGTCATGTATATGAAACACCACTCAACTCCCTTGGCCTCCACCCCTTTAGGGACTTTGTTGCTCTGTATGCTACATCAGGAGGTGCAGTAGCTTTGATCATCTCATGCTGAAGATACATTGTAGTTGCATCTGTATGAGAAAACATATCTGACAACCCATGAATTAGACTGGGATGAGTATTTACCGTGGGCCTTTTTAAAGTACTACAGCAGTGGTTGAGCACATTTTATCCTATTTACCACAACTTTTATACACAGCCGAGACGAGAAGGCGCATTTCAGCTATTTCCCCAAAGACATAGCAAAAGCATTTGGATAAATAATAAATATGGCGGATCCACCTGCACCTGGATACAGCCCTTCTCTGTACTGTAGGTTGAACAGCTTTACATTAATATCATTTCTGTAAATGAGTGGCGCAGAGTTGCACGAGCCGTCGTAAAACCGATAAGTTAGACTATCATCCTCAAATGACATTTATAGTCATGACTAATTCCTCAGCTGCTGGATTGTTTGACAGCTCTGATTGGTGTCATGACTGCCCTCTGAATGTGGCTGAGCGAGCTGATTATTCACATGCTGCTTGAAGCTGTCCAGTGGGGTTCAAATTATCCGGGGTGCATTCGAAATTTACCTTTACAGTGTAGAAGAACTGGCCCAGTATGAACAACAGACACGTATCTGAACTTTATAAAACTGGAAAACATGGATTTGAATAATTACCACACTTTTTCTCTTTATATAGTATTTGAATACAAAAGAGGTTAGTGTTGATGTCAGCACTTTAAAACATGACATGACTTTTCAAATGGAGACAGCAGTTAGCTTTCTCTCTCTCTCTCTCTCTCTCTCTCTCTCTCCCTCTGCCCTGAGATAGATTTTGCCGACTTAGCGTTCTTACTGTGGAATGTTCTTGGAATGTGTGTGTGTGTGTGTGTGTGTGTGTTTGTGTTTGTGCGTGTGTGTGTGTTTTACTGCCAGGACAGTGTATCACATGCGCATAGACACAGCAGGACATGAACATTCGGGCTTGTTTTCTGCTGAGAAAGAGAGAGAGGGTGAGGGGGTAGAGAGAGTATTCATACAAATGAAAGCAGGGGAGAGATTTCATAACATGACAGACGGATGACCAGATGAACTGAGAGAGAAACAAAGAGAAGAGCAGAAGGATGAAATCTTTAAGATCTGAAGAGATTACAAAGGATGTCAGAATGATGATAAAGTGAATTAGCTTACCGTATACCTTTCACATGTAGTTCTGCAAAGTGACTGGAAAAATACTTCTGCTAATGCTACTGTTGGCTATATTACTAATACTTCCACTGAACTGAACTGTGTGTGTGTGTGTGTGTGTGTATATCTTCTCCCACAGGAATGTTGATCTGATAATGGGATTAATGCTAAAAGCTCCACTGACTGTTACTTTCTCTGTGTCTCCCTCCAGGTTCGTTCAGGACTGAAGGCATCAAGGCATCTGATGTTCTCCCTGTGTTAAAGGAGAAAGTTGCCTTTGTGTCAGGTGAGTTTCGGTCAGTGGTGTAGTTAAATCACCAAACCTACAATGCAAGACAGGAATACGAGTTTATTTAATGCCAGGGATGTTTGATATCACATGATGGTTAAAGTAAGTGAGGTCACTGTAGAATCACAGGGAAGTCTGATAAAAAAATACATCACATTATGTCTGATAGTAGGGTAGGACCCCAGGGTCGTACAAAGGCTCTTAAAATACCTCCAACAGCACTTCTCAATGGTGAATGGAAGTCACTAAAGCTGGATTTGGAAGTTTTGATTTAGCATCTAGTAACGTGGTTTTGGATTGCAACCAGCTCAACATCCCTCATTTTTAGCGATCCCTACAAATTGTCTCTAAACATGGTGGAAACATGGTGGTTCAACATGATAGGTATAAAATGTTCATTCTAAGGTAACGAAAACAGCGATTCTTAAATTCAGATGACTATACAATAATTGAAACATAATTGTGAATATTATATACCATTTATGTGAATAGATCCTGCAAAATCCTTGAGACTGGATCTTTAAGAGCTACTCACAAAGCTACTGAGAGGGACTTGTAGTCAAGAACCTTGAGAGCTCTTAGGTTAAGATATCAGACATATCAGACAGAAACGTCAGCTTGTCCTCCAGTTAGATCGTGGCACTCAGGATCTCTGGATCAGTTGCTTTTTCAGACAAGAAAAAGCTGTTTCATGTTATAATGCCAGGCAAATCAGTTACCTTTGTGGCAGCTACAGAGTCGTACAAACAATCATCTCAGGAGTCACTGGATCTGAACTATCATAACTTTTAGAAGTTATTCTTGTATTATTCCAGAAAAAAGATAAAACGCATTACCTAAGGCAGCTGACTGATTTTGACTTACGCCCAATTCAGCTAGTGAGAAGCTACTTTTAGCCTTACAGTGTTTTCTGAATACAGCCCCACATTTTCATACCTCTGAGGCACCCTGTCAAAGTCCTCTGGTTCCACAGCCCGATCTAAGACAATGACAAGTCTACATATCCCTCCAGTGTAGTCACAGCAGCTCGGAGCTGAACACACTCAAAACTGGATGTGACAGTGAACTTGAAGAGAAGGCCTCACCAGTGATTCCACTCAGTATACTCAATAGGACTGCCTCAGCTGTGGAAACCTTCAGCACTGCAAAAAAGATCATCACCGTGTACCAGGGCTTGCACACCTCTTGAGACAGGAAATGGGCAGGGAAAGCCATCACAGGCCCTTCACACCCTGAACATGACTGATGCGAACTTCTCCCCTCTGGCAGGCGCTGCAGATCTCTGTGTGCCAAAACAAGCAGAGAGAGCAGACGCATGAACTGTTTGACTCCACAGGCCATACAGGCCATCACGCTTACACATAATCAGCCGTGTGATATTGAGTTTGACACTGAACAAATAAGATGTAACATTGCATAACCTCGTAAACTGACCAAACAAAAATGTTTCCCCCTCAGAATACTGAAAATGAATCAGCAAAAAAAGTGTACAGGATCATATGCTTCAGTTTTTGTGCTTTTATTTTTTAAAAGCTTTCCATTAGATCTGTAACAGACCCAGTATGATGACCATCAGAGTTCATAAGTCCATCCACTGGACCTACTGAAGTATTACCCATAATAAGCGCTTATGGACCAGAGGAACCTCCTCAATGATCCTAAGAACTTAGTTTGAGGAACCACCCTTTTTATTGTATCTGCACTCAAGAACTTGGAATTGTTGTAGTTCACCGAACTCAGTACTGAGTAACTTCTTAAGCTCCTACTGCACAGTCAGTACTTGATCAGGACAAGAGGTACCTTTAGTGAAGTGTACAGTGATTGTTCCAGACTTAAGTGTAGGTTGATTTTGGTTAGCAGGTGCAGCCGTCAAATACCAGTTTTAAAACCTGTGTAAAAGGTTAGCGATAGCCTTTAAAAATGGATCAAACATTGACTAATGTATGTCAAATTGTTGTAAGAAAATTGTCATTCAGAAGTGACGTTGCTATACACCTGTTGACACACATACTCAAGGCAGTATTACAGGACTGATTAGACTGAAAAATAAGTTTGATCTTGGCCCTACTCAGGTCTAGAGTCTGGTCTTGTCTTGTCACGAGGAACCAAGTATAACCACGAAGACCCATATTATGTGGCAATTAAGCAGCACTGTAAAGTGTAAGGAGTATTTTCTGCTAGCGCTGTAGTACTTAAGTGCTGTTTCAAGGTTTTATCAGTTGTTCTTTCTTTCCTTAATGAGGTGACATGTACCAGTGGGTACAGTAAGCAGAAGTAACTTTGAATTAGAAAACGTGAATGGGAGAGAGAGCCAGAGAAAGAAAGTGAGACGGAGAGAGAGGGAGCAAGCATGTAAAACACAGAGTGCCAACAACAATCTGTCATCGCGATTCCTCCTTAGATTACAGCAGCGTACTCCCTCCCAAATCACACATGCAGACACGCACGTGCACACACACATACACAAACCGATTTTCCACGTCTGAGTAGAAGTTTCATAAACAGTGTGGTTTGTGTTTCTTACATTAATCTAACCAAAACATCTCTACACACATAATTTATCACAGAGAGGGAGGGAGAGAGTTTGTGTTTCGGATGGCTTTCGGAGACTTTGGAAAGTGTGTTTACTGGATGATGTAGCTGCGATGGGAGTTATGTTACAGATACAGAGATAGTAAAGCTATTAGTGTAAAGTAATGTGCAGATTAACACTGTAGTGGTCTGCTTGGTGATAACGTAGTGACAGTAGTTACAATGTAGACTAACATCAGCTCTGTAATTAGAACTTTATTGATTTTGTGCAGTAGAGGACAAAGTATGTAACTCCACTACATTTGTCTTTTAAATGTAGTGGAGTTAATGCTGCTTGCAGTACTGCAGCTACTTCTGCCACTCCTACTACAAATACTACCTTACAACTGCTGCAACTACTTCTACCAATGCTTCTACTACTACTGCAGGTGCTGCTGCTACTATCATGGCTACTACTACTACTAGTAACACTTTTTCTGCTGTTACTTCCACAACTAGTATTGCTGTTGTTAGTACTACCATCGGTACTATGACTGCTTCTGTTACTGCCACTTACTATAGGTGCTACTGCTTTTACTGCTGCTATTACTACCACAACTGCTGTTGCCCCTATTGTTATTGCTGCCACTACTAGTGCAGTTACTACTTCAAAAGGCTCAACTGACAGCACTTGGTCTACTACTACCATTACTTCTACTTCTGCTACACTACTACTGCAGCTACCAGTGCTGCACCGCTGCAGTTGTTACCACTATTAGTACTACTACTGAACTACTGCATCTGCAGGTGCTACTATGACTATAATCATTGTAATGACGGAATATGTAACCAAATGTATGTTGTAGAGTCAGAAGCCATCTCAGCCTTTAGTGTTAATACATGTCCATGTAGTTGAAATTTGATTGTTTTGCTTATATGAAATGCCTGCACACTGCATATGTGGCAACGTTGAACATCAAGCTTATTATTTTGATGTACAGGTGGGCGAGATAAAAGAGGAGGACCAATCCTGACATTTCCTGCGAGGAGTAACCATGACCGAATAAAACAGGAAGACCTGAGGAGGCTGGTTACCTACCTGTCTACTGTTCCCAGGTACACACATTCCTGTCACACACACAAACAATCACTTACAAAGTAGCATTCAGGACTCTGCCTCAGGATCATAATGTCTAGTTATTGTCTGAGTCCTGAGGCTAGGAGGAAGGAGTGGAGGGTGAAGTGCATGTGGAGTGCTTCAGTGCTGTCCACACCGTGGAATCAAACGCCCCTTTCTTCTCTATCACAGCAGCAGACTGAGGACAGCATGTGATTTGCATCAGCATGAATGATGCAGTGTTTGCTTCAGACAGCAGCAAGTCTGTCACACTTAGCTTCAAGTCCGTCTATTCCCGCTGCTCATCAATACAATGATGGATGTCAAGAGGAATAAGCTGGTGTGAGGAAATTTGGTCAATGTTCAGTCACAGGCCTGTTCCTGTGACTCTCAAAGTATGTCCCTATGTAAAAACAGATTTAGAACATCAATTTTAAGCCTTTTTTCGGTCACTTAATGTGTAGTGACGTGAAAGCAGATCCTTTACTAATGATTATGATATTCAGATAATGTGGTGTATGACTTTGAAAATAGCTTAAAGTCTGGCTAAGCAACAGAACAATATGCCTGACTGCCATTTACTAGCTACAACTCAGTTACTCTTACTGTTTCCCATACTGTATGTCTGACATTACTCATGACAAGCATATCACCAGTTCTTGGACAGATTCCCTACCTTCTTGTCCGGCTTTGGTTTGATTTAATTTCTGCCAGTGAAAATCCAATAGTCTAATGACAGTGAACATTTAGTGGTGTTAAGTTTTTTTGGTCAGAAACAGTTTATCTCCATGGTACTGTGCAGCTGCAAGCAGGAACCTTTTTTAAAACTCCTTGGTGGTGCACTCAAGGACATTCTGACTTAAAGTGCTGATCTGCTAAAAGGTATTACCTGATAAGCTGGTTTATCAGAAATTCAAAACAAAAAGCCAAATAAATTATTGACTAATTTGTAAATAAAAAGGAAGCTTTTCCTTAGCTGAATAAATTATCAGATGACAGAGCATAGTGGGGTGTATTCAGTTTAGTTGATGCTTGCAGCTGCAATTTACCTGACTGGAACACGAAGCTAAGCCAAAATATGGGTTATCATTTGATCCCTATCAGTCCTGCTCTGATTCCTCCAGCTAATCGAGCTGTTGTTTCCATGGCGATGAGTGGAGTTTGTGCTTCCCTGAGGCAGATTATAATGAACGTGCTTATGTTGACTTTGTGTTAACAGAGGCTGCATGTGAGTGAGGTGGTTTCAGCAAAGTGTTTCCTCAGTGAACGTTATGCTTATGTACTGTATATTGTTTCCATGCAGATATTCTGGTGTTTTCTTATTGCTTTTATTCACACATGTGAATGTGACCCTGAACAGATCTGGAAATATGCCAGTCAGTGCTTTTTCTTACTTTAATGGTACAAAAACATAATTCACATGCACCACATCAGAACCAAATTATTGCTGAATCTACGTGATGGGGCAATGTAAATAATGTATCACATGTATGAATAATTTTCATCTTTTAATTAGATAACACCACATTACAACAATACTGCATTCGCTTTTGTGCCAAAAGATTTGACGCAATTTGGGAAATTTTGAAATGTGCAGTAGTTTTTCTTTCTGAATATCTCCAGCACCACTGATTAATGAAAAAATGGTCAAAAATTATGCAGTTCAGAGTGTCTGTGACTGGCTGGGGAGGAACTGCAGCTGAGAGTGCAGAGGGAAGTTGTAGCGCAGTGACTGATATTGTTCTTCTGAGCCTTTCTGTCGTCTTTCTCTGTCGTCCCTTCATTCCCTTTTCTTGTCATCTTCTACATCTCTGCTGTCGATTCATCATCAGTGAGGATGTATGTAAACGTGGCTTTACTGTCATCATCGACATGCGTGGTTCTAAGTGGGAACTGATCAAGCCCCTACTGAAGACACTGCAGGAGTTTTTCCCAGCTGAGATCTGTGTGGCGCTTATCATCAAACCAGACAACTTCTGGCAGAAACAGAAGACAAATTTTGGCAGTGCAAAGTTCTCCTTTGAGGTCAGTGGGCTTCTCCGTTTTCTTTGAGTTCAAGTGTCAAGAAATAAATGGGTAGCAGAAATATGTTCTGATCCTATATATCAATATTTACTTAGAAAATCCCCCAAATCAAGACATTTTTAACTCAAAAACATTAAATTATTGAGGCACATGAGTCAAGTACTGAATTTAGAGATCTAAGGGGGCCAATAGAAGTCAATAAATTGAGTTATTTCCAAATCTTCAGACATTTTTCCAAATACATCTCTCATTTCATTGAGTTGCTATGTGAAACCACACAGTGTTGCTAATGCTGTAAGATATCCATTGTGATAAGACATCCAACAGCAACAGTGAATATATTGCTTTTTAAACTGGGTGCTTTTTTATGTTGGACTTGCATCACTGAGCTGAAATTTGGACATGTTTGTCTGCAGAATGAGCAGTTTCACAGATGATGGTGGCTGCAGGCAATCCAAAGACACTTACAGGCACTTTTCTTTAATCTTAATGTAGAATACCAGTCATTCACTGCTTTTCTTCTTATGCCGTTTTTGATTAATGTGTCATTACTGGATCAATCTTAAGACAGGTAAGTCAAGTGGCAAGTCCAAAGTGATTGATTAGTCTGAGATTTGGGACTTCCAACAAAGTCAACTTAAAGTTCTTAAGGTGCAGTCAGGTAATAAGTAAGATAAGAAGTGTGCTCTGGCCAACAAAAATGATTTAATATTCTATTATAAATGTACGAGTGTTTAGTTATTAAAACCTTTAAATTTTTTAGATTTTACCATACTGGTATACAGATGGTATTTGTTTCTGTACTGTTTTTGAGTACTGTTTTTGGGTTCACCTGCATGGTGTCACTGAAGCATATGCTGTGACTCTGATGATCTATCCATCCTAAAAACATGCATTTTGACATATCTCTTAAATCTCTGTTTGTGTGTAACAGACCAGCATGGTGTCAGTTGAAGGTCTAGCCAAGCTGGTGGACCCCTCCCAGCTGACTGACGACTTTGAAGGCTCTCTGGACTATAACCATGAGGAATGGATGGAGCTGAGAGTCTCGCTGGAGGAGTTCATGTCCAATGCCGTTCACCTGTTGTCCAGACTGGAGGATCTGCAGGTAGGGCACGGACAGAAGGGCAGATGAATGGGAGGTCAAGGGAGAGATGAATTCATGTAGGAAGGTTTAAAAGGACTGAGGGAACGTTCCATAATGAGAAAGTGGTATTGTGTGTTGCAGGAGCTCCTGTCCAAAAAAGAGTTTCCTGCTGATGTGGAAGGATCTCGTCGGTTGATAGAGGAGCACACACAGCTGAAAAAAAAGGTGGGAGAGTTGCTGTCAGGACAGTCTGATAAGAACTGTAGAAACATCTTAAGAAAGATTAGTAGCCCTCTGTGTTAGACGTCATAGTTCTCTTATCATCGCAGACCACTGTGAATCATGTTAAGCCACTTAACTAATTTTGTAAACTGTCCTCCTCTCCTGTAGGTGCTGAAGGCTCCAGTGGAGGAGTTGGACCGGGAAGGCCAGAGGTTGCTTCAGTGTATTCGATCTAGTGATGGATTTTCAGGGAGGAATTGCATCTCAGGCTCTGCCGACTTCCAGAGCTTGGTGCCCAAGGTAAGTCACACCTGAGCAAAGTTCACTCCAGCTGGGCAGTACATATTTTATCTACACTACAGCAGGGAAAAGGGCCTCCAAACAGGCGCACAGAGAACAAACAAACCAACAAAAACCGACTGAAAGCTCCTTGATTGTAAGAAATAAAATTATTTCTTCTTTCTTTCTGATGCACATACGTGAACAAAAGCACTCATAAGAAATGACAAACATCAGAGGTGCTGCACCCAAAGAGGCAGACAGGTAGGCTGTATGTCTCAAGGTCAGTGCCGTCCTCAAGCAGCGTTGAAGGGCAAGGCAGAAAAGGGAAAAGAGGGTGTGACGTGAGCTCAGATCATATAAACATCTACTAGGAAAATGTAGAATCATCATTCATCGTCTGTACTAAACTTTGATATGTACAGATGCTTTCAGACCTGTTGAAACCGGAAATGAATGTTTATATTCACTCATGTACATCCGCACACAGAACTCATTTGGCTGCTGGAATACCAACAACATAAACTGAGCTTTGCTCACACTAGGAGATCTGCCAGTAAATACCAAAAGCATTTATATATACACAATATGAACGGAGCTGACATGACACAGGAGGGATCAGTGTTCCATTTCAATCAATCAGTCAATCAGTTTTTAGTTATTATAAGTCTTGATGATTTCACCAAGTGATGCTAACAAAGTCACAGCCTATACCGTAATGCTGAGGGACTCCACAGGGAAAGTTGTGAAAGAACGCAGGTTGTTTGCATAAAGCACATACACTGTTATGTTTTATGTATTATAAATGGGAAAAAAATGCATTTATATTTATATTTAATAAGAGGCCTAAAAATTCATATTAAAAACTTGCACATTATTTTTTTATTATTTAAGATCTTCACAATTCAAATAGAGTAGAGTGCAGGGCATTCTGCAAGAAGAAGAAAGAAGATCATGCCAGTCACTTTCAGACACTATGGGTGTAACAGCACTTTCTTGTACAAAAGGATGAATGGCTGTTTTAGGTGATATGAACATACGCAAAAATGCAGTTTTCAGTTGAACTAGAAATTGTTGAAACTTGAGCAGGAAATTGGCATAAAACATTACACACTGGGATTTCCACTACAAACAAACTAGAAGATAAAATCTGGTGTAGATTTTGTTTGTTTGTATTTTGGGACCATCAGCTGTCCATCCTTGAGCTGCAGCATGTTTCACCGCAATCAAACCTCTCATCTGTCTGCCCAGTGAAACTCAGCTCCAGATTGAGAAGATGTAATAACAAACATCATCTAATAATTCTTAATTTTTGTTTTTCGCCAGGTGGCCAGTCTGCTGGATAAGCTCCACTCCACAAGGCAGCATCTCCATCAAATGTGGCACGTCAGGAAGCTTAAACTGGACCAGTGCTTCCAGCTCCGCCTCTTTGAACAGGATGCCGAAAAGGTGAGCCATACAGGACCGGAGCCTGATGTCAATGAATGAGAAGAAACAAATGCAATAAACTTGTTGCATATTGTGATGGCTGCGTGAGGTGTGATCAAAGAGTCTAACTAACAGTCTAACAGTCTAACTCCTCAGTCCTCAGTGGTGCTTTCTTGTTTTATGTTTTACTGCACTATTCCAACACACAGTCTGAATATTCAAGTGTGACTCAGCCTCAAGGATGAGAGGCACAAGAACAGAGTTAGGTTAACCATCTTTAACTGATCATTGAAAGCTGTTCTTATTTTTAATACTTACTACTGATAAATAAGTCGTAACAATGGGATGTGCGCAGGTGTTACTTTTCTTTAACGTAGTATTTGTTAAGAGCTTTGATTCACTATATTAACAGATTTTTTTGTCTGAAATTGCAGGACATAAACACACTTAATATGTGCTCTTCATTCTTCTGTATGTCCATTTTCAACACCATCCAGAATTTGAACTTCAGCCCAGTTTTCCTTCGCCCAAGACAACTGTGTCTCTTTCACTCTGCATCTTCTCCAGAAACCCCTTTGTGGTCTAAATAATTTGGCCTGTAGTGTTATCCAAACAGACAAACACATTTAGCAGTTAACCCAATGGAAAATCGTCCAGCACTGTTCCACTCAGCCAAGTTAAGTGATTAGCTGTGGTCGTGTGTGAATGTTAGGATTCCATTCATCACTGACATACCAGCCTGTTTAAGACAAAATGCAGAACTGTCTCAGTTTCATTCCTAAATGCTATATATAGAAAGACTCTCTGATTTGAAAGGATTAGTATTTCAGGAATACAGGAGCAAACATGATTAGATAGCTAACATAAACACTGCATAAATATCAAATTTCAATGCAACAGAAAATTAGGTGCTGACTTCCGCTAAGCTGATAAATACCAATACATTTTGTCGATAGCGCTATATGAATAGCTACAAAAATGGCAATGACACAGCATGGCAAAATACTTATAGACTGGTGGCTTAGGGTTTTTAGCCCTTAGCACTCGCTCACTTCCTGTGAACACGCCCACAAGGGCTGTGAGTCTTTGCAGGCGAGGAGGTCTGTACTATTCTTCCAATCACTCGCTCATAGGTGCGACGCCAGTTATACAAACTGTAGGAGAGCAGCATGCACTCAGAGTTCAAGGAGTTTGCCAAACTGTTCACTGATTCGTTGTGCAAAACCACGCCCACCCAGTGGAAATAGTTGTTACAGAGTCCCATATGATGGCGATCCAGGATGGCTGAACAATGTGAATATGTAATCCTGCGTCATACTAACACAGTCGTGTGTGTTTGGTGGCGTCTTAAGTGTTGTTGATGTGATATGTACACACACACACACCCACACACACAAACTCACACAGATGGATGTTGGTGGACTGGGTGTGTAGTTCCACACAGAAATCCACATGCAGGAGCTGTAAATATTTACTGCAAAGCAAACAGAGAGAAAAAATAAAACGGTTTTGTCTGTTTTGTTCAGTGTTGTCATGCTGAAGAACCGCGAGGGTGGGTGGACGAGTTTACACTGTGGGAAACACTCACAGTGGAGCCTGGGAAACAGTCAGACCTGAAGAGGTGTTCGTTCAGTGGAAATCACAGCTAGAGAAATTACTGTATAGATGATGTGGTAACCATGACAACCACTCAGCACCACAAGTGGCCTCCATCTGTCTGCAAAAATTGATTCAGATGGAGAAGCAGCCTTGAAGGTTGTCCTGGCTTCTTGACTGATCGGCTGGTAAAAATGACGCCAACACGGGAAAATGAGGAATATTCCTTTGTTGTTTCTTTACAGCCTGGACCTTGTTTATGTCATTTTGGCCGGTTTCAGTTATGGTAACGTTTTACTCACCAGCTTTATTTGTAGACACGTAAGATTAGTCACAGCAGCTGCTTGAGAATACTTCACACATGTTTCATCACATGTGTGAAGGTCCATTGCTTGCTCTTGGGGATTATAGCTTAACAGAGAAATCTGAGTACAAAGTCCACTAATTAGCTTTTCCAGAGCTTTCCAACCTGTAAAGCGTCAGAGTTTTGAGTCTAAGAAAAATTGATCAAGTGGTTTTTCACATGTGCTTGTATTGCAAGTGTGCTCAACAATGGATGTGTGACATACTTTTTAGT
Organism: Scatophagus argus; assembly: GCF_020382885.2. Taxonomy (NCBI): domain Eukaryota; kingdom Metazoa; phylum Chordata; class Actinopteri; family Scatophagidae; genus Scatophagus; species Scatophagus argus. Next base: position 3,380,985 of record NC_058503.1, read on the forward strand.
GTAATTAATGCTGCCGTGTGCTGTGTGTGCAGATGTTTGACTGGATCAGCCACAACAAGGAAGTGTTCCTGCAGAGTCACACAGAGATTGGCCGAAGTTACCAACACGCCGCAGAGCTCCAAACTCAACACAACCACTTTGCCATGAACTCCATGGTAGCTAATGTCATCAAAACCATAGTTCCTATGTCAAATCATTGTACTTCACTGTGCATAACAGCAGAGATAAGAAGAGGTTAACAGAATAAGTGTTGCCTGTGTTGTGTAGTAACGTGGTTAGTTCACATTAGCTTTGTTTTTTTTGTTTGTTTGTTTGTTTTTTTGCCAGAATGCCTACGTAAATATCAATAGAATCATGTCAGTTGCAAGCCGCCTGGCCGAGGCCGGTCACTACGCCTCCACGCAGATAAAACAGATCTCAGGTCAGTTGGATCAGGACTGGAAAAGCTTTGCTGCTGCACTTGATGAGCGCTCCACCATTCTCGCCATGTCGTCCGTCTTTCACCAGAAGGCTGAACAGGTGAGATCATAAGAAAAAAAAAAGTTAACTATACCCAGCTAATGATAGGCTGAAGCACATCAGCCATGATTGTGAAGAAAAAAAATGAAAGCCGATGCGTCCGCCTCCAAACCTGATTTAAGGACTTCTCCTTCAGTGCCCTCTCATTAGAGGACAAGTTGTTTCACTGTGCTGTGAGACTGCTGGTGCTTTGTTGCTGATCTGGGAGCTGTCTAATCTTGGACTCTCTCTGCAGCAGACACTTATCCTGAATGTAAAATGTAAATGGGACACATTTAGTGTCTGATTATATTTAATAGATCAAACTGCACTACAGCTGATCCTTGGAAGGTTGACATGGCAACAGATGGGAGTTGTTTGATTCCTGCTGGGCCCTTGACATTAGCTACAAGTGTATGTTTGAGAAAGCACAACATGAAAGACAAAGATGGAGAGAGAGAGAGAGAGAGAGAGAGAGAGAGAGAGAGTGAGAGAGCGAGAGTGGTGGAGGATCAGAATGAGACAAGGCCTAATGAAAACCAGAGAAACAAAAAATATGAAACCTGCTGTTTAACCGTATTAGGTGTAAAAATCATGATATTTAAAAATAAAATACGGATGCTGTGTTAATAATACATATACTGTATGATGATATCACATCAGTGGATGGACTTGACTGATAGCAGTTTGCTGGCTGAGCTGCTGGGCCAGCACAAGAGATGAGTTTGTCAGTGACTGAGCGATGAAGTGATGAAGTTCGATGATTGGTCCAGCAGTCTGTGCGTTGGTGTTGCCACACTGGCCGTTGTGCTTTCAGATTTGACTGGTGCCAATTACATCATTGGTCATTACTGTAATTATTTGGGGTGCGGAAAAAATCGATGCATTTAATGAATTTCGCTTGTTTTGTTAATATTGATTCCTGAATTAGTTTTATATATGTATAAATTATTAGCACTTAGTCCATTAACTCAATGCTAACACATAATGGGAATTAATAATTAATGTTTGGAATACTACTACAACTACTACTACTAATAATAATAATCATATTAAATGATACTTTTCATTTCACATGTTTATATAAAACTGCATGTTTAGCTACACATTTAATAATATTTAATATTTATGAGCATTGTAGTATACTAGGTAACCTTTAACCTAACCTTGCATTTCAAATTTTCTATAGAAAAATGATGAAAAATGTCCAGTTGCTAAGAGTTGCCGATATGCCTTAGAAAAATCAAAATCCATCACAGTTAAAGAGCATGTAAAGCAAATATCAAGGTAATCTGGCCAGTGGTGGTTAAGGTATCTTTCTGTGGACCACAGTGATGGATGAAGAGATAAGCATTACTTTTGTCAAACAATCCGAACAACACCCAGGATAAGAATAAGAGTGGACAGAAGTGTGAAAAAAACTGTTGCATTACATCATACACTCAGTATTTATCCACATGTTGAAATGTTATATAAGTATACACATTGTCTGACTTTGTGTGTGTGTGTTTGTGTGTGATGCTCAGTTCCTGTCGGAGGTGGAGGCCTGGTGTAAAGTCTGCAGTGAGGGAGGGTTACCGTCTGAGATGCAGGAACTGGAACTCGCCATCCACCGCCACCAGAGCCTGTACGAACAGGTCACTCAGGCTTATACTGAGGTAAAACAACAGCACAGGCAACCACATGACCTACAGACTGAAGTGTGCTGATCATCAGAGTTCGTATGGTGAGGTCACAAAGGCTTAAGCAGGCTTTATACTCCAACCAAAATCACACTTGGCATATGCTGTAGGCTGTAGCATCTATGTCATTACTTTGTGGATTCTAAATAGAAGTTATGAAGCCTGGAGTTTCAGTTTCCTGCCTATACTTATACTTATCAGCCCCACTACCTTTTGTTGTATCATATTCTGTCTTTTCTTCCAAAACTTTGCTTTGGCCATTATTCTCTATTGTAAATGTGTATTTCCCAGCATGCTCCAGTGTCCACTTCTCAGTGAGTAGTGTAGAACATGATTGACAAAGACATCTACAGCAATTAAAATGCCATTTCTGTTTCTGACACTGTGACTGCCCTGGAAGACTTAGAGCTTGATCCTTGAGCTGCAAAACAAAACATTTTAGCTTTTAGGACATAGAAATTCTGGAAAATTACTATCACATATACTTACATACCTCAGCGATGAAAAGGTAGTTTATGTAAAAATGGTGTTTTGGAAATTGTTAAAATAAGTACTGGTATACTTGTAAGAGAGGGATGTGGACTCCAGAGTCCAGATTCTGTCCTTTGGGTGCTGTTAGCTCGCTCTTTGGCAGCTCAGTGAAGCTGGCTGTGATGTTTGGGAGGTGTTGGTCAGCAGCCACACCACCGCCGTCCAGATCTGCTGTCTGAGAACCCTCCGTGTTCCACTATATTTAGTCTGGGAACACTCCCGCTCTTCTCGCTGCAGTCTGGTGTTTTATCTTTAGACTGTTGCAGTGTTAGCTCAAATTATACTTATCTGTGAAAAGATAAATCCACACATAGGGCTCTGGGAAGAGGCTCAGAAGTGAAGTGGTTTGGCTTGGCGAGCTGTGACAGCATTGTTTCCTGTGAGAGTGCCGCAAAAAAGTGACACACCCTGAGACTGGTGAGGGCTTTTCATCTCGTACTCTTGACTTGATGCATTTATTTAATGTGGTGAAAGTGTGTCGCCATGCATCAGTTGCTTTAAACGCAAAATAAAAGCTGAAACTCCTCTTTTTTATATATATATAAATGGAGTCATCTGTGAAAATGATGTTTCCACAGACATCTCTGAGTGATTAAAAGCAGAGAAGGTGAAGACGCGGATGTTCCTTCCACGTGTGTGTGCGACCGCGTGTATGAAGCTACTCTTTGCTTGGTTGCTTCTAGCAAGTGGAAAACAGTGACTGTGCTTTCTGCAGGGGGTTTGTTTCATCACAAGAACAAACTTGCCTCTTTAGTTCCTGATCAAGACCGTTGGTGCTTGGTTTTGAATCATCTAACTGTGTAAAAACTGCCTTTTCTTCTTGTTCCCTTTGTCCACCTCAGTATATAAATCATTCAGTTCCATCCCTGTCACTGTCCAGCTCAGGAGCCAGGAAAAGTTCTGGAAAGTTTCCTTCTCAAATAAAAGATGTTGTGCTCAAACAATTACTTGATCAGCCTTAAGACATGTACTTCATAAAGTAAAAACAGTATATTGAAAGTTCATTACTACTTTACATTACCTTCATTCATGAAAAGACTTACCACAGGTATGGCAAGGTAAAGTGCTTTACATCGGTCGTAAAAGCATTGAGGGAATCTTGAGGCCGTATAAAAAGTCACACAGGGCCCATTTTTTGCAGAAAGAAAGCTGGAGTCACTGCTTGTTTGGGAGAGCTTTAAGTGGTGTGTTTCCATGTATAATTTAGCAATTAGCAGTAAGAAGTGAAACGCTTTTTTAGAAGGTTTATATTTGTTTTGGAGAGGGGAGAGAACAAAGAGAAGAGAGAAGAGGGAAACAAACAGAAGCCTCTGTAACCTTAAAAATTCATTTCTTTTTCATTTGTTTCACTTTTTGTCATCCACCCTTAATGTTTCACTTTCACTTTGTCTTCACAGCTGTGCAGCTTTTCTAATCTCTTTGTGACCTACCTGTCTGTATTAACAGGTGAGTCAGGACGGTAAAGCCTTATTGGATGTTCTCCAGAGGCCTCTGAGTCCCGGAAACTCTGATTCGCTGACAGCTACTGCCAATTACTCCAAAGCGGTTAGTGCTATCAAGCTCCTCTCTGGAGTCAGGGCTTCGTTTCTGCTAGCCAATTCTGAAAAATAGAACAAAATGATGTGACGTCTAGTTAACATTTGAGTTATTTCACAGGTTCACTGCATCCTGGATGTGGTTCACGAGGTTCTCCACCATCAGCGGCGTCTCGAGAATATTTGGCAGCATCGGAAAGTCCGACTGCACCAGAGACTGCAGCTGTGTGTGTTCCAGCAAGATGTCCAGCAGGTACACACACAAACACTCACAAATACTACAGCAAGCAAATGAAAAATTTGAAAGTGTGTTTTTGAGAGGAAACTCCATAAGTGGAAGGGTCAGAATATTTTGTTACGAGTGGATGTCAGCTTCGTTGTTTCCTCCAAAATGCCAGCTTTTTAGGAACTGAGAAAAACAACCTCCTCGTTCAGTTTGAGTTTACTGAACTGGATTTGTAAGAGTTTTAAACACCAACAAGGTCAGAAAAGTTTGTCAAACCACAGTGGAGCGTGTAATCTTGTATGTAAGCATGTAATCAAGTGAAGAGACAGCAGTGATGTGTGTGTGTGTGTGTGTGAGAGAGAGAGAGAGAGAGAGATGGGTGTTGCTTAGCAGACTAGATGAGAGTTACTACAACATGTTCATTCATCTCTGCCATCTCCTTATTGCAGCTAAACAGTTTGTAATGTGAAAATTCCTGAGATAAAACGCTCAGCACGGATCTCTCTCTCCGCTGGTACTACCGCTCACATTTCACAGACGAGCAGACTATGTGGTTTTGGAGAGGTGTCAGCACAGATTCCTGGAGGTTTTAGAGATACTCAGGGGCTCAAAATGTAATATCACAGCCATATTTTATGATGGGTATTTTTAACCAGCGGAGTTGACGTCATCAATGTGGGAGGAGGAGGTTTTGTGTATTATTTCATTTTCTTTAATGGGATAGTGGGTGGACAGTAATGTGCCAAGAATGAAGTACAACCAAATACAAATGGCATAACTGAGAGCAGCAGAATCTCAGTAAGGAGTCCGCATGTGCACTGTCTGAAGAGGTTTTCCTTTTTTCTCTAAAAGCATGCGAGGACGCAGTGTTGCAGATGCAGAACAGCACAGCCCAGGCGATGTCATCCATTTGCTGAAATGTAGCTGCTGTAGCAGTGGAACAGCTATCAAATAAATAGACTCATGGGTGACTGTATACGGTTTTATTAAAAATAGTAAAAAGTCAAGGATATGAGAGAAATAAATAATCTAATGTTGTTTCCACCCAATGAAATGACTTGACACAGAGTCTGTGGTCATTTTCAACATGTCCATGTATGTTATCTGGAGTAATAATCTAAAATATCATGATGACAGGATATTTTGTGAAGGCTATCACATGTCAGTGTTTAGTGTTCTTCTCTAAACACAGATCCAGTTACTTCTCTCGGTGAGTCAGGATTTTAGCTGGAACATGGCTAAATTATTAGCAGGTATCCACTCAGAAAAACAGCGTGGATGCATGTGGTGTACCTGTGCTAACTGGTCTGTTCAGAAACAGAAATAGTAAGACTTTTAAATCTGTCATACAGTTCAGATGCTCTCCTTCACAACTCAATATTAGTGACAGGAGTAGCAGTAATAATGTGACCAGCGCTATGACTTCAGCAGCAATTCTAGCCAGAGCTTCTCCCCTGATATTTATTTACACAGACTTGTACCTTAAAATTTATAAAGACAAAGAGTCAGATTTTCCAGTATTGTTATTAATCTTTATACAAATGTTTTGACTGAGAGAGATTATAATGCAGATACTTATGTTTTTTTTTTTTCCCCCCCTGGCATTGTCTGAAGGACCTACACACACACACACACGCACTTGTGCAATCACAACAGCACATTGAATTAATTTAAAACAGGTCCATTGTAACTGAAGTCATTATGTATGCACTGTATGAATGAATGAATGGCCTGAGGGAGAAACAAGTAGGGCATCATTTCATACAAACTCAAAGATGGACGCTATGAATCTGGGCACCATGCAAAACATCTGTATGTGACTCAAAAGAGCGTGTGAGAGAGGTAAAAAGACCAAGAGAGGGGGGAGAAACTAGCGAGATCAGTGGGTCATAAATTTATTGAAAACAAAGCTTTGCCAACTGTAGTCGTCATGCATCAGTTTCTGTGAGACCCCAGGCAGAGACATAAAAACACACGGAGGATGAGAGATGGACATAGTGAGCATGAAAAGGAGCAAGTGAGAGAGTAAGCTCATACCGATAGTCTATAAATCACTGAAAACAGGGCTTTTCCAACCAGAGCTGTTATTCTCAAGGATATATGTGACCCCGGAGAGGAAGAGAGAGAGAGATGCACTAGTAAAGGCTGAAGGAGAACATATTAGGTGTGTAGTTTTATTTGGCAGTTTGAGCTGAACAATAATGGGCCAGCTGCAGGCAGCATGCTTTAGTATGCATATGTTGTAACCTTTTCCTGACCTGTCCGTGGCTTCAGCTGGACTGACTACATTACACTGATGTCACAGATTACAACACTGCTCATCCGCACTCACATGCACGTTGTTCCTTCAAGAAACAGAGATGAAAAAAAAAAATCATACTGCACTTAAATTTGCCAGAAGTATGAGAAATGATAGCGTGCTCTGTAAATGCTGCATGTGTAAAAAAAAGTAACTGCTGCTCAAATGGAAAAGATGATATGACATATTATTTTCACAACTAGTTTCTACTGCCCCCATGTGGCCAAAAATTCACTGAGGCAGAATTGAATAAATTTTGTTTACAACACTGTTCACAGTTTTTAATGTCATTATCATGTGTTGAGGAGTGGCGCGTTACTTTGTAATAGCTTACAGTAACATAATTACTTCTTTCCCTGATAAGAAGTGTGAGGGATTATAATTTGAAGTTAATTGCATTACAGTTATCCATTCTAATAACTCTCTATTACTGTGATATTTTGCAGAAGTGGGGGGATGTGGAGATGCAGCTAGCCTCTACTACAAAGAAATACTACAACAGAATATCCTGCATTGTTGTGTCTTCTTAGCTGGCTTGGTTATATAAGCCGGTGGTAAGCCTAGGTTGAGGAATCAACTGGTTGTATTACCAATTGAAGTGTGTGATCCTCTTGGCTTCCCTGTGGGAATGGGACTTCAGAAGTGCAGACACCGTGGCTTAAAGTAAGCCTTTGGGTGTTGAGGCTGTTAACGTGCCTTTGACTGAGGTGGGCTGAGCATAAAAAGAATGTAACAGTAAAAGATCATTTTGCTGTTTGTGAGTTACTAAACCAATAGGATTTCTTTTTAATAAACTGATACGCGTAACTGATTTCATTCAAATAATTTGCTCAGCACTGGTTATATCCCCTTGGTCCTGGGTTGATGGCTATTTCAGAACTGTAATTTGACTGGCTACTTAGACATTATGCTGTAGCAATGCATATATCCTGTTGTCCAATCTAAGATAAGAAATAAGCCTGGTTGATATCTTAGCTTAGCCTAGTTTATGATGTTTGACTACATGACTCAGATTCACAGACCCTGTTCCACTTAGCGCAAAGCATTTAGCATCTTCTGTTTCAAAAGCTGTGCCAATATTGAAGGAATTAATCAAATCCAGATGAAATGAACAGGTAGTTCTGTACTGTGAAAATGCAATACAACCTGCATCACCTGTGTTTTTGAAAGGTCTCACACTTTTCAAGCCAGCCTCGACAGAAAACACTGCAAAAGAAACAATTGTCATCCCAGACACAGTCACAGAACCAGCAATTTAGCAATAAAAAAACAACAAAGCCTGTGGTGGTGGCTGGAATCATCTGGATCATCTGCCAAGCACATCAGTACACGTTTGGCCTACAGTAATCTAACAGCACAGAGTATTCAACACCCTGTTCTTCTCAGTGGCAGTGACCTACATTTCCCACGCAGATCATGAAGGTTTCATCTGTTCCATTCTTTATTCATGGGGTTTGAAACCATTTCTTACTGCTGATCCGTACACTTTCAGCGCCAGGAACAGAAGCCTCTGCAGATGACCTTTAATCCCAGGTGTGTCTTAGGAGATGTTTTAATGTTGTGTTCTCTCTCATCCAGGTGATGGACTGGATAGAAAACCATGGTGAGGCTTTCCTCAGCAAACACACTGGTGTTGGGAAATCCCTTCACAGAGCCCGAGCTCTGCAGAAAAGACACGACGACTTTGAAGATGTAGCTCAGGTGAGTCCGTCCATACAAATAGTTACATGAAAGGTATAACTTACTCAGGGGAAAGGGCTGAATTACACAGCGAGCAACACTTTTCAACAGAAACCAACCCTGTCAACTCTGCGTTAGATCTGAGCTGACACCAAAGAGCAATAAAGAAGTTGTTGCAGTAAAGTGCTGTCTTCTTATGCTGTCATGCCCTCAGTACTGCAGTTAAACTTGTGAACGTTTACTTGTCTGAAAGGGGCAGTTTGGCCCAAAACTGAACTGTGAACACCGTGTACTCTCCTGCATGACAATGGATTTAGCAGTTTGTATTTATCAGATGTTTATTCGTCTGTCTTGCAAACATCTGTAAGTAATCCGTCCTGATTAATTCCAAATTTTCAAAACCACCATGACTGGTGGTGGCAGGAAGCATGCAGACATGCCTCTGCATAACCATTTATGGTCATAAGGCTTTCCTGAATGATCTACAGAAAATTTTCTGAATTTCAGTGCTGCTGTCTATCACATGAGAAACATGAGAAACACTGGAAGTGAACTTTAGTCAAAAGGATAAAAACACACAAAGAAAGATATCGAAGATGTCGGTAGAGATTAAGATATGGTGTAGAGCCAGTGCTGCAACAGAAATGGTTTGAACATTTGGCACAGTAATATACAAAGCCTGAGTTGAGGGTGTATTATATGAAACCAAAAGGGTCAGCTAGGCCTACTTAATAAAACACACACACACACACACAGTTTACAGAAATATTGCTTCATATGCAATTGAAGCTTTGAAGTGGATGGGATGTAATAAAAGTGTTCAGTGTTTTTCTCAATTGAGGTTGTCAGCTGTCTGATTAGATTTGTTTTAAAATCGTGCTTGTGTGTGTGTGTGTGTGTGTGTGTGTGTGTTTTGGAGCATTGCTTTGGAGAATAAACAAATCTAAAAGTCAAACTATATCTTGTGTGATTAGAATCAACAAATCCTTTTCTGCCTCTGCTGCTGTTAAAAAGTCTGTACACACACACACACACACACACACACACACACATTGCCAGTCTGCGCAGTGTTAAGACACACTGAGTTCCATCCCTTCTTGTGTTGCTGTTTCACCTCTTTTTCTTCATTCCTTCCTCAACCTGACACATTTTGCTACAGAGGATGTAGCCATCATTATTAGCATTAGCTTTATCTCATGTGCTTTCTAGTTCTGGAAACAAAGTGGGCTACAACATCATTCAAATAATGCTGTCTCATTAGAATCCATGACAAGTGATACGTTCTTTACTCCTTTGGTCAGTGGAGTTTCAGAAACGTGTTAATCCTATTAAGGAGTGTGTGTTGTTGTAATCTGATGTTTACACTCTGGATTAGGATTAACCTTCATAACCTGCTGTGGAGCAGCATTATTTGGGTCAGAGACTCCTCTTTCTCCCTCTCTTTTTCTTTTTTCATTAGTATTTCTGTGCAGTTTGTACTGTTTTGCTGGTAAATCTCTCCACTCAGCAATTTACATAACATCAATAAATTTTGTACATGTTTAACATACATGCCTTGAGACAATTATGTTAAGTATGTTTACCAGCATTACACTTTCATAGTTTCACATACAAACATGAAGTAGGGAAAGGCTTTAATGAAAGCGCTTTTATTCTCATTAAAGCCTCCATTCTCAATCTTCTTATCACTGCCTTAAATCTTAATTTCCCTATGGAGGGGGGGTCACTGCTTCATCTGCCCCAATACTAACTTTGGTAAACTGATAGGAAGATCAGACTGTTACGTTTTGTAAAGAGATTGAAATCACCTTTGTCCTGGTTGATGGAGAGTGAGGAGATTTCCACAGACTGGAAAACAAGTGTGTTCCGTAATCAAAAGTGCAGGTTTTTCTTCTTTTTCTGAAGGTGGTGACTACATTGCTGCTGGGTAGTTGCTAGTGGTAGTTGCTGTTTTCTTAAGTGTTTTTATGGCATCACTTGGTGGTTGCTATGGTGTCGTAGACGGTTAAGCATGTTGTTACAGAACCAGGGACAATGCTTGTTTACAATAACTTTAGGGTGGAAAAGCCCTGCACCGCATAGCTTACATACAATTTTATTTTCTTCTCATTATGGTTTTTATTAGTATATAGATTTCATTCATGGGGAAAGGCGTGTTTAATGCTTTTTTACATGAATGAGAAGTAAGATGGCGTAGCTGAAATTGCAGATAACTTGGGTTTTATTTACCCAAATTTTGCCCAAGTTCCTCCACCTTAATAGATTGTGTTTTATTAAGTTCAATTAATTTAACAGGATTCATTTTTTCCATCAGCTAACTTAGTGTTTCTCGGTTTGTGTGTTCAGTTCATTTACAAACTTGCCTTTATTTGCTTACTTATTAACTTTCATTTACAATTTCATTCATTCGTTCATTCATTCAAAAAGACAGACAGGTTTGAACTTCCATGTTCAGGTGACAGGGCTGGTTCTGCTTTCTGTCATCTTTCTTCTGTAATCCTCGCCCTGAGCCAAAGCGGTCATGCAGTGAAGAGTAATCTCATGTAAATTATAATCTTTATCTTCTGACTAATCCTTCTAACATGTGAAAAATCCAGACTGTAAGCTTTCACCCAAATACCCGAACTCATTCTTGAATAATTGTGACCATAATGCAATTTTTTTTTCTCACTCCCACACCAAACTCCCAACCACAGTCACCCAAAATATCTCAGATGTAATATATTTCCTGAAGTGACATATTCCAGTCATAATCTCTCATGCTTACCAGAATAGACCAATACTAATCCATTTTGTCCTTCTGATGAATGCGGAGAGCTTTACCACTCAGACAGGATTTAGATCCGTTTTTTTGGAGTGACAGAGAGAGAAACAGGAAACCTTACACTGTTGATTTAAATGGAGTTAATATTTTATTACAACATGATCCAACTGTGTGTGTTTGTGTGTGTGTGTGTTTGTGGGGTCAGGGCTTTTTAGGTGGAAATCCAATTTAATTAGTTGAGAAACATCTAAGAACACCATGATTCTCCATCCATTTTCTATACCGCTTATCCGTCAGGGTCGCGGGGGAGCTGGAGCCTATCCCAGCTGACTACGGGCGAGAGGCGGGGTTCACCCTGGACTGGTCGCCAGTCAATCGCAGGGCCAACACACAAAGACAAACAACCACACACTCTCACACTCACACCTAGGGGCAATGTAGAGTAGCCAATTAACCTAATGTGCATGTTTTTGGTATTGTGGGGGGAAGCCAGAATACCCGGAGAAAGCCCACGCAGGCACAGAAACATGCAAAGAACATTCAAACTCCACATAGAAGGGCCCAGACCGGGATTCGAACCTGGAACCCTCTTGCTATGAGGCGACAGTGCTAACCACTGCACCACCGTGCCGCCCAGCAGGATTCTCAACATTACTTTTCCCAAAGTCAAATGTTTTCTATTTAACACTGCTTATATTAGCCAAAATGTTTCCAACAGTGTTCAAACCCAGAGAAATCTGGACAGGCTAATGGCTAACGATGCCTTTCATTTGGTCTCCTGTTTCGGCTTCCAGGAAAGGAGCAGGGAGTGAGAAGGAAGTCTGCGAACATGACTAAACTCGACATGAATCAAACCTGAAAACATTAGCTTGTTAGCTGTCTGAGCCAGTGATGGTATTTGTTTATCAATGAACACAACAACTCCCATGATGATTTTAAAACACACAAAGTGAAAAGCTGAAACAGAAAATTGTCATACATTTGTAAAAGGTTATTCGTTATCACTTTACCATCTGTTTCACCTTTGAGAGCTGACTTTTAACGTGACATGGAACAGAAGAACTGTTACCGTACTATATGCCAATCACAAATAGGTATTTTCCAAGGCCATGGTGTAAGGTATTACAGTTTATATTGTATGTACATGTGTGATATCAGCTAGTGAGTTGCCTCTCCCCCCCTTTCAGAACACATACACTAATGCAGATAAGCTGCTGGAGGCAGCTGAGCAGCTGGCTCAGACTGGAGAGTGCGACCCCGAGGAAATCTACAAGGCAGCCAGACACCTGGAAGTCCGAATCCAGGATTTTGTTCGCCGAGTGGAACACAGGAAGCTGCTGCTGGACATGTCTGTTTCCTTCCACACGCACACCAAGGAGGTGGGATATACACAAACAAACGAAAAAAAACTCATTCTCAGAAACTTTGCTGGTGCTTGTGAAGTTTATTTATTTATTTATCATCAACCATAGAAAGAGCAGTGTGTGGTTCGGTGGTTTGTCCCAAAAGGACAAATGAGTCTGTCATGTGGTTGTTAGTGTTAGTTCCTGTGTCCAGTGTTGTCAGATACATCGGAGTTGAGTCGGTCCAATGATGGAAAATGTTGTGCTGATGGATAGATAATGTGTCTGCTGATCTCGCCCATCTGTCTGTCTGCGTGTCCAGCTGTGGTCGTGGATGGAAGAGCTGCAAAAGCAGCTTTTGGATGACGTTTGCTGCGATTCGGTGGATTCAGTTCAGACTCTGATCCAGCAGTTTCAACAGCAGCAGACAGCCACACTGGAGGCGACGCTCAATGTGATTAAAGAGGGAGAGGAATTAATACAGCAGCTCAGGTGATAATAAAATGTATGCTATTATTCATAATGGTGTTTGAGAGGGATAAACATTTATACAGAGGCTCAGGTAATTATATCAATATTCATAATGGTATTAAAGAGAGAAAAGTATTCACGCAGCAGCTAAGGTAATACTATTCACACATAAGACATCATTAAAAAGTCAAGTTCATGCATATTCATATTTAAATGTGAAACACCTTTAAAAGTGTCACAGTTGGATCTTTGGCTAATATGGTAAAATGTCTTCCTCTGTCCCTCTTTCAACAGGGATGCGGCCATGTCAACAAATAAAACACCCCACTGCAGCTCCATCGCACACATCCAGGGGGTGCTCCAGCAGCTGGACGAGGCCCAGGGCCAGATGGAGGAACTGTTCCACGAGCGCAAAATCAAGCTGGACATCTTTCTCCAGCTACGCATATTTGAGCAATATACTATAGAGGTAAAGAAGCAAGAAAGCAAAGTGGGCATACAGAACAGAGAAAGGTGCTCTAGTTCCCCTGCTGTTCTCTTTCTGAGGGCCCTAATACACAAAGAAGTGCCACTGATGAAAGAAGAAGATCACGATCAGAGGCCACAATCATTGTGCTGTGCGTCACAGTGGACGTCACATCTGGGATGCCTCGCGTCCTCTCTATAAAAAGACACCTATGTCAGAATTTTTCCCCTTCTCTTGCCTTGTAAGGAAAGGAGCACAGTGCACTCTTCTGCACAACTGTCAATATGGCGACGTGAAAGAAGACTGATATTGTGGCTTGCTGTGAGGTAGACCTGTCATAGAGGAAATTTCTTTTTTAGGCTTTTGTGTCTGAACCCACTGGATGCCAACATGCCACTCAAACAAAGCTGCAGCTTCTGATGGAGCGTCGTGATGTTAATTGGGTCTCCATGTGACATGTTCTGATCCCATGTGCTTTCTATTCCTGCAGGTCACGGCGGAGCTGGATGCCTGGAACGAGGATCTGTCTCGTCAGCTGAACGACGCCAGCCGCTCAGGTGGCAGCAGTGGCAGCAGCAGCGGCGCCTCCTCTGGCAGCGCTGAGGACATCAGCCTGGCAGAGCAGCGGCTGAAAAGACACGCAGAGCGGAAGGCAGCCATGAACAACATGACCTATGAAGTGATGCAGCAGGGTCAAGACCTGCACCAGTACATCATGGAGGTCCAGGCTTCAGGTAAAACTCACACATCATTTGTTCTGTTGGAAAGAAAATGAAAACAGGTGGACAATTAGTGAAGAGGTAGAGAGAGAGAGAGCAAGGTGATTCAAAGGAATGAAAAGGATAACAGAAATGGCAGTATGTTCAAATATGCTGTCCTCCCTTAATATGTTGACTTAAAAAATATAAATAAAAAAATGATACGCCATTTTTTTTTTTGTTCTGGAGGAGATGGGGGTCACTCCACCTATCAGCTTTGCCCAGCGATGCTGACTGTTAAGATTAATTATTTTAAAGATTAAAGTGACATATTTTGTCATTGGAGGGAACTCACTCCAACGAAATTTGTTCTCTGCATTTAACCCACCCAAGTGACGTGCACACACACACACACACAGCAAACCCGGGGCAGTGGGTGACCGCGTGCAGCGCCCGGGGAGCAGTGGGGGTTAGGTACCTTGCTCAAGGGTACCTCAGCCATGGACACCGGGACGGGGAATCATTGCCCTCTGAATGTGTCTGAGCAGGCTCACATGTGTGTTTCCAGCTGCTCACTCCTCTACAATGGAGGGGAGATGCTAAGCCAGCTACCATGAGCTTTGATCCCAAAGAAAAGCATGTTGTGTGGAACAGGGAGAGAATTAGGTTAAAAAATCATCTCAATCCTCTTACTGTGTGTATTTTTGCATGTATGAGGAGGTCATAGCCTCAGTCACTCTGCCCCCTGGAGTGATAAATCTTTCTCTCTCTCACACACACACACACACACACAGAAACTCTCCCTCTAGCAATACGACTTAATGGTGAAATAGGGAATTAGTTAGAGTTGAGCTGAATTTGTGAACTTAAAGCAATAATTCAGCATTTTAGGATATGATAAGTCTCCGTCTTTGACCACATGCATCACTAATGTCTTTATGTCTCGTGTGCAGCTGAATTTAGAACATGTTCAGCTTAGTTTAGCATTAAGACTAGAGATACAGGCATAACTAAGAAACACACTGAGAAATGAGTCCTGTCAGTACAGGGCTGCGGAGGAGTTGGCGTCAATATGACAGATCAACCACTACAAGGATGAGCATTACTTGATCCTTGATTGGAGAGGTCAAAATGTTTTTGTATTTTTGTGCGTCCAGGGATTGAGCTGACAGGGGAGAAGGACATGGACTTGGCCTCTCAGGTGCAGGAGCTGTTGGAGTTCCTCCATGAGAAGCAGCAGGAGGTAGAACTCAATGCACAACAGACCCACACACGGCTGGAGCAGAGTCTGCAGCTGCGCCACCTACAGGCTGAGGTTAAACAGGTACGTGCAAAAGCAAACACCAGGACCAGAACGGACTTCAAATCTCTAAAATATGCAATTCACAAGGTGTCTTCATTCTTCATTTATAACCTCTCATTTTATTTTCCTCCAGAAAAATGTGAAAAGTTTAAATTGATCCACTTTTCCACTCCTCCACCAATCAGAGACCCTGCACTGTGATACTTGTAGCTTTAAATGGACTGGCTGCACAGCAGACATGTTGACATGTCATAGCAGGACACTGACAGATGTATAAATGACTGCCAAAGCAGTGGCAGCAGGTTCCCACAAATTTTTCTTTTCTGAACAAAAAGAAAAAAAAGAGAAAAAAAATGTTCTTCTCGTCTTATGAGATGTCCTGTTGGATGTTGAACTGGTACTAAAATTACAGTACCGTCAATCTGGACTGGCAGCAGTGGCAGCAGTGGACTGGAATATTGACATTTGACTAAGTACTTGTCAGACACGTGGTGGATAGTTTAAAAAGAAGGATCAAAATCAATGCAACTCAACCAAAGATATCATCTTTTTTATTCCAGCTATTCTCCCTCTTTGTCAAAATTTGCTTGCTACATTACCCTTCTGTCAGATGTATTAGTGGCGAAAGTAGCAGGGATGAGGAGAAGGCTACAGAGGTCTCATAGGCTCACACACTCAAAACTCTTTATTTTCAAACTTGCAACAGACCCAGCTGACTCTGACAGTACCATCACTTGGGGCAGTGTATCAGCTTGCCACAGAGCTATCTCTAGAGCCAGAAATGTATGGTGACCCTATGAGCTCAATGTTCAACAGCACTACTTTGACAAGACGCAAGGAAAAAGGAGGAAAAGGGAGTCTGTCTGCAAATACAAACCTGTTAAAAACCAACAAAAATGCTCCAAGTAGCATAGTAGAAAATTGTTTCCAGAGGACAGTGAACATGATAGGACACGCACATTGTCAACGTTTGTGACAATAGCAGTGTGTTGAGGTCTGCAGCAGCACTTCCCAAGAGCTCTAGATGCACTTTAATGTGTGAAATTGGTGGAGTTCCCCTTTAATAAACTGAATTCATCTACAAAACATCTAAATATAAAAAAGCACATTATTCTGATCCTGAGCCAGAGAAGACTAGAGGACTAAATCCTAAAAAGGAAATGATATGGTGCTTTAATAGAGCTTTAATAAAGGTGGACTGGCTTTTATTAATGGAAACAAAGGAATCAAACTGAAAATCTCAACATGGAATGAGTGCTCCATGTTGGATAAATGACAAGAATAACACCTGGCTCTTCGTCTCAGTTAAAGGCGTTTTTCGTGACAAAGCTACTGCAGATGTGAATATGAACATGCTGTGTGTGAAACAGGAAGCATACTGCTGCTGCAGATGGATACAGCTGAATAATTTATGACGTTTATGGCAATGTGCTAATAACACACATACCCCTACTGTTTCACCCTCACTTCTATGCTCTGGTCATATATCTTCTACAAGCAAATACTTGCTCTCAGCCACAGTTAAATGAAGTAATAAGAAAAATTGTATTTACAATGTGGAATTACATATTGTATGTAACACAGTGAAATGGTGCAGATAAAATTAGGCAGGCACAGAGACCATAACTTGACTCAAATATGGGAAGATATGAAAAGGATAAAATGGGTGGAATAAGAAATTCTGACTTTGACAAAGTAGTTTTGTACTTGTCACTGCTGATTAAACAGCATGAAGATTCTGCTTAAAAAACTGAGTTTTAAGCACTAAGCTTAAGCTTAAGTAATAAATCATAACATATTATTAAGATTGTCAAGGAAATGTTGTAAAATAAAAACTGTCTGTAAGACACATTTTGCATAAATTAGTATTTCATTATAGAATAACACTGAAATTGACTGGACAAAAGTAACAAGAATGAATCAGAAATGCAGCAGCATGCATTAATATCCTTTATTTTTCTATATTGTTGTACATAGCAGCTTAATTTACTAAAAAACTTTACTAAAAAAGTAAAAAAACATAAAAAGTACAATGAGGATTCTAGTTCTCCCTCTCTAAAAACTACAAACAGGGCTCATTTTGTTGCAAATATTCTGCTAAGATTTCCTATATATTTCAATGTGATTATTTTCAGAAGGCACTTCATTTGCAATCTATGTGTTACAGGTGGTGAAGTATGAATGAAACAAGGGTTCACAGCTGTAGGTACTTTGCAGTTAGGGACTTTGTTGACCATGGTACATCAGACAGGTGAGCTGCTGCCAGTGAAGGTAACAGCAGGTAGTTAGGCTTGTTGGATAAAATGTATTTTAACAACATTCTACACAGCACCGACGATACTGTAACCAGGTATTGACGTTTCTGACGTAAATTGGACTCATAGGTTAGTATTAGTTTTATTTATTACTGTATCCAGTTATGATTTTGTTAAATTTTCAGAGAGTGATGCCCGCCTGCTTTTCTTCTTGAGCTTCTTTGCTGGATTTTTGACAGTGTGTGCTGCCACCTGCTGCTCATCAGTTTAACAACCACTCTAGGGAGAGTCCTGTATCACAGAGAGGCCAAAACTCTTGTTATTTTGATATGAGGTGTGGCCTCAAGTCACAAGGTTTGGGCTCAAGTCAGGCTTGCGTCATGGTGTGATGACTTTAGAGTTGGTTTAGTCTTGACAAATTAGCAAAACGCTTGCAGCTCAATTTTTTCTGAAGGATGGAGATAAAACCTGAAGACTCTGGAACCTGATACTACTCTTACTGAATCTAGTGTTCACATCTATCTGAAACACATGTGTTGTGCTTTGACCTTTTGACCTAGTATATTGTTCCTGTTCTTCACACTGTATTTTTTATATTTTTAATCTTTTTTATCTTTTGCCTCCATCTCTATTATTTGTAAATCCCACAGTACACTTACATATCCTCTAACTTTAAGACTTTCAGACTTGTGTTTTGTCATGGCTTTGAATTTCCCTATTGTGTCTCCCCACCCCACCCCCCACATCCACCCCCT
This sequence comes from Scatophagus argus, assembly GCF_020382885.2. Taxonomy (NCBI): domain Eukaryota; kingdom Metazoa; phylum Chordata; class Actinopteri; family Scatophagidae; genus Scatophagus; species Scatophagus argus. Next base: position 3,399,491 of record NC_058503.1, read on the forward strand.
TTCACCCCCGCTCTGTGTGTCTCTCTAGGTGTTGGGTTGGATTCGTAATGGTGAGTCCATGTTGAACGCCAGCATGGTGAATGCCAGCTCTCTGTCTGAGGCAGAGCAGCTGCAAAGGGAACATGAACAGTTCCAGATGGCTATAGAGGTACACACTCACACACACACACACACACACACACACACACACACACACACACACACACACATCTTAATTATTGCTGCTCAAACCAGGCTTACTGTACTTTAGTAATAATGATTTCAGCATGCATTGGTTTGAATAGCAGCAGATGGGTGCACACGCTGATACACACACTCACTCTTTGTCATCTGTGTGTGTGTACAGTGCTTGCCTCAATAATTCTGCACTGATTTTGAAGAGCAATAGATGCTAACACATGCGCGTACACACACACACAGAAGATGCATTTAAGTGCTATCTTTGCACATGTGTTTTTGAACAGAAGTGTGTTAGCACTCACGGGGTAAAAGCTCCTTTATCAGCACTAAACGCACACACGCACACACAAACGCAGAAATTCTTACACTGGACTAAAAACATGAATGCAGACAGTGATGTAAGCTTTAAAATATGCTTTAAATCTCACTTTCACTTTTTTAGTTACATTTGGCCAAAGGATGTTATAATGATGTTATAAAGGATGATATAAGCAAATGCAACACATCTGACTGTGACAAGCATAACGTGTCAATTAATAAAACACATCCCCCAAACGTGCTTCATTGTAAGCTTTAAAATAGTCAGTGGCAAGTCACCAAAATTCTGTTGTATTAGATGTCATAAGAAAGATTTTATATCATTTCTTGTACAAAATTATCACATTTGCATGTGAAAAGAAATCTAAGAATATACTAGTAAGTTTCCTTTTGCTTGGAAGTGTCCTGCAGAGTTTAGTTACGTAACACAGAGTCTTTATGTGTGTTTATGACTGGTGTCATTAAGTGCTGACTCCTCCCCCTCCTCTCCTCCCACCTCCCCTCTCCTCTTCTATCCTCCTCTCCTCTCCTCTCCTCCCCCTCCTCTCTCCTCTTCTATCCTCCTCTCCTCTCCTCTCCTCCCCCCCTTCTCCTCTCCTGTCCTCTCCTCTCCTCTCATCTCCTCTCCTCTCCTCTCCTCCCCTCCGTCAGTCTCTCTTTCATGCTAACTCTCTTCAGAAGACTCATCAGAGTGCACTGCAGGTCCAGCAAAAAGCCGAGGTAAATCCCTGCATTTTACACCTGTTACTTTATTAACACTTGGAAGACTTCAAACAAGTAAGACATACTGAACTATATATTTTGTCATATCCTTTAGAGTGTACTTTTAAGTTCCTGGATCCACAAGCTATTGCAGACTGTTCGTGATGACCAATTGTTACCCTCCATCTCTGTCTAATTGCCATGCTCTCTCCACCTCCACCTCTCTTGCAGATGATGCTACAGGCAGGTCACTACGATCCTGAGGCAATTCGAGGCTGTGCTGAGAAAGTGGCTGTTCACTGGCAGCAGCTGATGCTGAAGATGGAGGACCGCCTGAAGCTCGTCAACGCCTCTGTGGCCTTCTACAAGACATCTGAACAGGTACACCTCAGACACACCCACTTTGCCAGGGCTTGTGTTTTCGCTAAGGTCAGGGTTATGGTGTCCCTAAATTTATGTGTCTGTACAGGTGTGCAGTGTGTTAGAGAGCCTTGAGCAGGAGTATCGCCGGGATGAAGACTGGTGTGGCAGTCATGATAAACTGGGGATGTCAGCCGACAGCGATCATCTTCTACCGCTGATCAGTAAACACCTGGAACAGAAAGAAGCCTTCCTCAAGGTGATTCACAGCTCATCATATCACATGAGAGAACAGGCCACTGGGCTCCCACACAGAGGCACACACAAATTCAGAAGAACTTAAGAAAAATATCAAATTCAGTAAGGAATCTTGAGGCTTGAATGAAAGCCAGCAGATCAGAGTGAGGCAGGACTGAAAGTAAAACATGCCAGAGAATGACATTTCAAGCGATCTATGTGGCAGCAGTATGCACTTTGAGGAAGATCTTGAGCAAGATAAAATGAGTCCCAAAATGAGATGGTAAAATAATCAGGGGATGAAACCTTTATAGTCATCATCTAGACAGCCTTTGCACTAGAGATCTCACTAAAATTAAAAAGTTAAATTAAGGGGTTAAAGCCAATTGGCTCTCTGTTGGATACTTTCCATTAGCTTTTTATAAAATCTGCAAATAACCTCTGGTTGATAGATACACTTTGAATAAATTTGAATGTTTTTATTGTTAGCTAACTGGCTAATACATGAGGCTTCATTTGAAATGCACATAGCAGATCAGCTGTGAAAGCACCTCAGTGTTTTGCAGTAAAGTGTTACTTTAACTGATTTTGTCAAAGGTAGTGAAGTGCTTGTGGGAACTGTGTAAGTGTGTTAGTATTAACACCATGTCCCTGTGTGCAGGCATGCACTCTGGCCCGGAGGAACGCTGAGGTGTTCCTCAAGTACATCCACAGGAACAATGTGAGCATGCCCGGAGCCGCCAGTCATGCCAGAGGGCCCGAACAGCAAGTTAAAGGTAAATGACACTACCACTATACCAATACCATTACCATATGGACATATAATGAAACATTTTTATGGAAGCTCAGATATTTATTTAAAGCTCACTGCATTACTTTTGTTATGATTTTAAATGTGAAAAGGTTCATTTAGTTCAGCAACACAGATAACACAAGCTTACGCAATTATGTCTTGTGTCTGTGTTATTATGTACTTAACCTAAACACGCAGTTTAGTTTGAAAACCTCATCAGTGAGCAGGGAGCACTTTTTGGGATTGAGGTGTGAATGTAATTGCTGGTGTGTTTTTGTGTGCAGCTATTCTGAATGAGCTGCTGCAGAGAGAGAACAGAGTTCTTCACTTCTGGACGTTAAAGAAAAGGAGACTGGACCAATGTCAGCAGTACCTGGTGTTTGAACGCAGTGCCAAACAGGTCAGTGTGTGTCTGTCTCTCTGTGTGTGTCTGTGTGCGTCTGAATGTGTGTGTGTGTGTGTGTGTGCATTAGTAAAATTAAAAGAAAAAGTTCTGGCTACAGTTTGGCTTTGGGGAAATGTGCAGCACTAAAAAGGACATCTGCTTTATTTTATTATTCAGTGAATTTGTAAAGTCAAATGTACAGAGAACTGGGGATCAACTTAATCTGTTCTTTTTCTTTGTGTGTGTGTGTGTGTGTGTGTGTGTGTGTGTGTACAGGCACTGGATTGGATCCAAGAGACTGGGGAAGTTTACCTAGCCACACACACATCACCTGGTGACAGCAGTGAGGAAACACAGCAGCTCCTCAATGACCACCATCACTTCAGACTTACTGCCAAGGTACATTGTGTGTGTGGGTGTGTGTGAGTGATTGTTTGTATGTGTAAAGATCAGCTACTGGCAGCTTTATTGAGCCTCAAAGGAACTACTGGGAACTGGATGTAATATGTGTCAAGTGAATCTCTTCTGAACTTTCTATTGATTTATACTTGTGCGGCTTTGCATTCTGAATGAGATGTGGGACTTCTGTCAACACACTCGTATGTAGCATGAAGCTAGTGCGTCTAAATACAAATTAAAAACGTTATGTTCCTTGCATACTTTTGGTGACTGAAGGAACTTAGAGCTATAGCTTATCAAGAGCATCAATAAGAAACTTGAACTTATAATTCACTATAAGTCACATTATGAATGCATCATAATACATTCTAGATGTATTCTTAATTGAAGGAGTTATAAGTATATTTTAAGTATAAGTATAAAATATAAAGGCAAAAAAAGCAAAAGTAGCAAGGACAGGATACTATAATGGGTCTATATTACTGAGTGTAATGTAGCAATGCAAAAGATCAATGACTCTTCAAGCTTAGCGGTATTTCCTTTGTGTGTGTGTGTGTGTGTGTATGTACTTCCCACAGCAAACCAAGGAGAAGGTGAAACTGCTGATCCAGTTGGCAGACAACCTGGTTGAGAAAGGCCACGCCCACGTGTCGGAGCTGAAACGCTGGGTGAGCACGGTGGACCGCAGATACCGTGATTTCTCACTACGGATGGCTAAATACCAGGAGTGCCTCGAAAGGAGCCTGGGGGTCAGCTCGGAGGTGAAGATACACAACATACTCAGTTTTCACATACATTAGACTGAAGTCACTCTTATCGAAATTAGGTATGGGCCCATCTTTCAAACATGAACCCTGAGTGTGGTTATGGATGCAGTTTAGGTGAAGCTTTGTATAGTTTTGTTTCCTGATGTTGACAAAAATCCTTCTATGTTCCTCTATACAGGACAGCAAAGACTTGGAGCTGGACATTATTCCCGCCAGCCTGACAGACGACCCTGAGGTCAAACTGCGTGACCCCAACAATGAGGTCAATGAGGAAAAGAGGAAGTCTGCAAGGAAGAAAGAGTGAGTATAGGAAGAGAAGGACAACAAGTCTGGACAAATTGCTGTATCCCAAATAAATAAATATAAAAAGGTCACATGAAGCATGTAAAATGACAAAGACAAAACGTTAGGTGATAATGTAGTCATAATACAGTTGCAAAAATTCACTCTATTCAGCCACACTCATTCCAGTTTACTGCCAATAGTGTTTTGTCAACAGTTATAATAAAGGCAGCCATTTAAAGGGATCAAAGACACACCATTTCAGAATCAGAATCAGAAAAGACTTTATTGCCATGTAAGTGAAGAGGTTTCACATGACTGGCAATTTGTCTTGGTGATTGGTGCATACATAGAACGTAACAAGTAACATATGATTGAAGGATAAAATAAAAATACAAATAAAATAGAATAAGGTAACACAAAATAAAATAAGTGAAATAAATTATTATAAAATTTTTCTGGAGGTAGTCCAAAAGTGAGGTAGTGCAGGGTGGAAGTGTAGTACAAGTGGGTGAGGTGCAAATGAACAGCAGGTGGATAATGACATGAGCAAAATCAATTACTAAGGTGCAGGGCAGCATGTTAGTCAGTTGGTGTTCAACAGTCCAACAGCACAGGGGAAGAAACTGTTCTTGTGGCGTGAGGGTTCGGTCCGAATGGACCGTAACCTCCTGTCTGAAGGGAGTTTCACAAAGAGTCTGTGTCCAGGGTGAGAAGGGTCAGCTGTGATCAGACCTGCACGCCTCAGAGTCCTGGAGGTGTACAGGTCTCTGAGAGATGGAAGGCTGCAGCCAATCACCTTCTCAGCAGAGCGCACAGCACGCTGCAGTCTGTGCTTGTCCCTGGCGGTGGCCCCAGCGTACCACACGGTGATGGAGGAGGTGAGGAGGGACTCAATGATGGCCGTGTAGAACTGAACCATCATCTTGACTCGCACCTTGAGTTTCCTCAGCTGCCGCAGGAAGAACATCCTCTGCTGGGCCCTTTTGATGAGGGAGCTGATGGTCAGCTCCCACTTGAGGTCCCGGGTGATGGTGGTACCCAGGAAGCGGAAGGAGTCCACCGTGGAGATTCGGGTGTCTGTCAGGGGGAGCGATGGAGTTGGCACTTTCCGAAAGTCAATGATCATCTCCACTGTCTTCTGGGCGTTCAGCTCCAGGTGGTTGTTGCCGCACCAGGACACCAGACGGTCCACCTCCCTCCTGTAGGCGGACTCATCCCCGTCCGAGATGACACCGATGAGGGTGGTGTCATCTGCAAACTTAATCAGCTTGACAGACTGATGGCCGGAGGTGCAGCAGTTGGTGTAGATGGAGAAGAGCAGAGGGGAAAGTACACAGCCCTGGGGGGTACCGGTGCTGATGGTGCGGGTGTCTGAGACATTCTTCCCCAGCCTCACATGCTGTTTCCTGCCTGTCAGGAAGTCAGTGATCCACCGGCAGATGGGTTCAACATCTCTTGTGAAACTGTCTTGTTGGGAATTGCTATTTTTATGATAAAAGTCTTAATGGGAGCATCAATAGGCTCATGCAGTCCTAGAAGACACAAAACAGCACTAATTTTATGATTCATGCCATCTTAGCCTTCTTTGTGGTGTTTCCTTTGGTAGTCAAAAGCTTTTTTCTTTCTGTCTTTTTTCTTGTCTCAGGTTCATTATGGCAGAGCTACTGCAGACAGAGAAGACCTATGTCAGAGATCTCCATGAGTGTCTAGAGGTAAATAAACAAAAACAAAAACTTGCTGTTTGTCCAGTTCTGTTTTGACACCACATTTGCTCATGTCTGCCTTACTTGCCTGTCTATCAGACCTACCTGTGGGAGATGACCAGTGGCGTGGAGGAGATACCCCCAGGCATTGCCAACAAGGAGCATATCATCTTCGGCAACATGCAGGACATCTACGACTTCCATAACAAGTGAGAGACACTTTTATAAAATGGTTTTAACTAAGCGGCCGGCACGGTGGTTAGCACTGTCGCCTCATAGCAAGAGGGTTCCAGGTTCGAATCCCGGGCCCTTCTATGTGGAGTTTGCATGTTCTCCCTGTGCCTGCATGGGTTTTCTCCAGGTACTCCGGCTTCCTCCCACAATACCAAAAACATGCACATTAGGTTAATTTGCTACTCTAAATTGCCCCTAGGTGTGAGTGTGAGAGTGTGTGGTTGTTTGTCTCTGTGTGTTGGCCCTGCGATTGACTGGCGACCAGTCCAGGGTGAACCCCGCCTCTCGCCCGTAGTCAGCTGAGATACGCTCCAGCTCCCCCGCGACCCTGACGGATAAGCAGTATAGAAAATGGATGGATGGATGACTTTAACTAAGCCCAGTGTCTTTGTTCCAACTGGTCCATGCTCAGACCAGTTTTGCAATTTTCCCAAGCCAGATATGGGATTTTCCTGTGTGCACAGCTTATTAAAACCACAGCTTATTACATACTGTGTTTTTAAGCTCTGACACAATGTAAGAATTAATCTAAAGAATGGCTAAAAAAAGCTTGCCAATATCAGTGCGAACATCTTTTATGTTTGTCATCGCTGAGCCAGCGCAGCATTTCCTGCAGCAGAAATGCTCTTACACAAGGGAACTTCTTCTCTGATGTTGTAGCTACAGGGGAACTGAAGAAGTGTCTTTGAGGTTTGTCTTTGAGGTTTGCCTTCTTAGATGTTTCATGAACTCCAGACGTTTCCCTGAGGAGCTCCCTTGTGTCTGATCTCGTTGTGGTACCTCTGGAAGGTACCCGTCTCCTTAATTTAGATCTTAAAGGAACTTTGAACCATCAGGATTTCAGAATATACTTTTCAGGTGTTTCAGGCATGTTTTGTTTTGCTAGCTCCCTGCTAAGGTTTGCTAAAATATGAAGTGCACATTGTGATCTTTCACTGTGTGTGTTTTTGTGTGTGTTTGCAGTATTTTCCTGAAAGAGCTGGTGAACTATGAGCAGCTTCCAGAGGACGTTGGCCACTGCTTCGTCACCTGGGTGAGTCAGCCGGATGGAGACAAAATGGCAGTGACATCCAACCCCTGATTTCTGTTTCCCCTCCTTTGTCAAAAGAAGGAGGTGGGCTTGAGTAGAGCGATACCAAAAGTCACTCTGTAAATCTTTCTCCTCTCCTCTGCTCTCCTCTCCAGGCTGATAAGTTCCACATTTATGTAGATTACTGCAAGAACAAACCAGACTCCAGTCAGCTCATACTGGAGCATGCTGGCACCTTCTTTGATGTGAGTAAACCCTTCATTATTCTGTCAGAGACCACATGAACATGTTAGATTAAAACAAAACCTTTTATTCCATCTAATCTTTCCAATGGGCGGCACAGTGGTGCAGTGGTTAGCACTGTCACCTCATAGCAAGAGGGTTCCAGGTTTGAATCCTGGTCTGGGCCCTTCTATGTGGAGTTTGCATGTTCTCCCTGTGCCTGCGTGGGTTTTCTCCGGGTTCTCCGGCTTCCTCCCACAATACCAAAAACATGCATGTTAGGTTAATTGGCTACTCTGTATTGCCCCTAGGTGTGAGAGTGAGAGTATACGACCAGCCCAGGGTGTACCCCGCCTCTCGCCCGTAGTCAGCTGAGATAGGCTCCAGCTGCCCTGCGACCCTGATGGATAAGCGATATAGAAAATGGATGGATGGATAATCTTTTCTATCAAAATCAAATAACCTGTGCTTCTTTAAAGCTTCAGAATAATACATATTGCGATGTAGGTTCTCAGTCATCTTGGTCATGGTAGGTGAAGTGCTCGAAACGAAGGCAATATCCAGATATCTAACCTCTAGCGGGGTTGTCACCCTCGTTAACGACTCGATCAACGCCTCACGCCTTCGCTTCTAATACTTCAACCAAAACAATCAATGTTTGTACAGCACATGCTTAGTGCAGTACAAGTTGCTGGGAACAACAGAAACAAATTATCTAATCATTTAAGTAATGGTATATCATGATCAAAGTGTTGCGTCAGTACAGAAACACAGCAATTAACCAGCAAGGGCTTGATGCATGGCTTCTCTTGAGATGGATAAATCCTGTACAGCATGAACAAGATTAACAGGACGTGAATCTATCATTCAAGTGTAGCACCCCTTGTCATGCACATTGCTTTGAAAGGGACAACTAGGCGTGTACAGCTGCAGGTTTCTCATTTCTCTACTGAGGCTAGAGATGGTATTGGATTGTGAGCGCGTTCTGCAGTTTGCCTGCTTTGTCAGCAGATGGTACTGTTTAATCATTGGAAAAAGTGCAGATTCTCAGCATTTCATGGTATGTTGGTATTTATTGTAATTCAGGCTCTGTTTGTTTGAACAGGACATTCAGCAGAGACGTGGGCTGGCTAATTCCATCTCATCCTACCTCATCAAACCAGTCCAGAGGATCACCAAGTACCAACTACTGCTGAAGGTGGACACTCACATGCACATATGCACACTTGACTTAAAATCTTAACACAAAGATGGTACATAAATATGGGGCAGAAATAACACATGTGCAAAGAGGGAAAGCTGAGACACAGTCAGGAAATAACCAGGACTCGTAAAATATGGAGTTTAAAGATAGAGATAAAATACAGGTCAAAATATTCTTTTAAGAAACATAGCTTTCTGCTTTTGCTTCTGTTATGCCCTCTCATCACATTCAATATCCTGTCCTTCCCTTCTGCAGGAATTACTGTCATGTTGTGAGGAGGGTAAAGGGGAAATTAAAGATGGTTTGGAGGTGATGCTCAGTGTTCCCAAGAAAGCTAATGATGCCATGCATCTCGCCATGTTGGAGGGTAAGATAGCGTCCATACTGCTGTACTAAAACACAGCGTCAGTCGCTTTTTTCTATTAAATTCATATATTTTAATCTGTAAATGATGTCCCTGCTGACCATTACTTAAGGCATACCATAAGTTTGTTTTATTTCCTATCCCACCTTAATGACTGACTGTGTGATCGGACAGCACTTTGGTTGGTTGATATTAAGTCTTGGATCTCTTCTTCCTCAGGGTTTGAGGAGAACCTCGAGGTTCAGGGTGAGCTCATCCTACAGGACAGTTTCCAGGTCTGGGATCCTCGCTCGCTCATCAGGAAGGGGCGGGACCGACACCTCTTCCTGTTTGAGTTCTCCTTGGTCTTCAGCAAGGAGATCAAAGACTCAGCTGGCAGAACCAAGTATCAATACAAGAACAGACTACTGGTGAGTGTGTGTATGCGTCCATGCAGTAGGTATATATGTATCCAGCCCAGAGGTCACATCACTGACATCACTTCATCTCTTCTTTCATTGCCTCTTTGTAACCTTGTGTATGTTTTATTCAAGGGTTACGTGTCACCAACTCACATTATTGATTATTATACATTCTCTCTTCCTGCCGTCTGTCAGACATCAGAACTGGGTGTGACTGAGCACATTGAGGGCGATCCGTGCAAATTTGCTCTGTGGGCAGGAAGAACCCCCTCCTCTGATAATAAAACTGTGCTGAAGGTAAGTGAAAAGTTAAATGAAGATGAAAACAGTTTTCAGTACTCTGATTAGATGCTTTAGTTCGTTTTTTCTGTTGTTTCCTCCAGGCGTCAAGCATGGAAGCTAAACAGGAGTGGATTAAAAACATCAGGGAGGTGATCCAGGAGAGGATGACTCACCTGAAGGGGGCACTCAAGGAGCCCCTTCATCTGCCCAAAACACCAGCACTGACCAAACCCAGGAATAACACCAAGAGGTAAACAAGGACACACACACACAATTTACACTTGCTAAAAGAAAATGTGATTTTGAATCTAGAGGTCTGTATGTTGATGCAGGAACATAATGCACACAAAACTTATATCAGCAGTTAACACTCAGCTGAATATCATTGACTTTGGTCACCATGACCAGAAAATGTTTCCATTAATAGAAATGTTTACACTGAGGACAGAAAAGTTCTCACCACAGAGAGATTTTGTCATCAAGACTGAGTTTAAAAACATCACTGAGGATGGAAACATCATTAATGAAGAATTACGCAAAGGGAGAAAGACATTTTCTGGGAATAAAAACACCTTTATTGTTGGCAGTAACTCAGCTGATTAAAGGTCTGATCAACTAGACTGGTGGAGAAAGAGAGAGCAGCTCAATTGTGAGGTCTTTCTGTGATTACTAAGCCCAACAAAGAAGAAAGAAGAGAGAAAGAAAGAAAGAAAATCTAGTGACCTATAGTGACGTTCAGTATGGCCTCAGCTCAACTCTCCCTGAGAAATGTTATTACATTAACCAAGGAATGTGAGTATCACCCAAGCTGCAACAATACCAGAATTTGAAATTTATTATTTACCATATAATCTGGTTGTAGATCTGCTTTTTTTTTATAGCTTTGGTACTTTGATACCATCAAATGAAGTCAGTGTATCAATGTGCCATTACTTTTGGCAACTTCAGTATCACCTGGGTGTGCCCTGCTTATACTATCAGTGCAACAGGAGTCATTACAACAGGGACACGTAGAAACTACACTAATGAAAATATATTTAACGCAAATCCACATCTCTTCATCCCTCTTTGTTTACCGTTACAGAATTTAAATATGTCTATGTGTGTTTTTGTAACAATCCTTTGACGATCCTTACAAATTGAAAGTCACTCTTTGTCTGCACAGCAATACATTTCTCTTCTCTAAGACAACATAGAGTTGCATAATGTTCCATAATTGTTCCACATTGCAGCAAAAAGATTTCCCACCTTTGCTGTTGCCACAACTAGAAGCGCCATCACTGCAAACAATGGCACTGCGGGCAGTAACCTTATCCCCCCTGGCAAAAGCTGTCATTACAGCTGAATGAAAACTCAGAGATTTAAAAGAAAATAATATTGTCCCATTTGCAACATCAGTGTTGTCTTTCCTCACATTCAGCTCTTGGTGTTTCCTGTGATTTATACCAAGATATTCATTCTGGTTATGTGTTCAGGGAGGGAGGCGAAGATGGAGACAGTCAGGGAGACGGCAGCAGCCAACCAGATACCATCTCCATCGCCTCCAGAACATCCCAGAACACTGTAGACAGCGACAAGGTAGGAAACACACACTCACACGCACAGATCTGCTGTTGACTTTTAATGAGTCAAAGAAAAAAAGGAAAAGGAGCTGAAGGCAGCTGGTCAAGACTCGCTCTGTGACCTGTGACGAGCTGACGACCCACAGCTGTCTCAGCCCTACAGGGTCTCCCATGCAGCTACAACTGGCAGAAGCAGGGGCTGTGTGTGTGTGCTTGTGTGTGTCCATGCAAAAAAAACCAAAAAAAAAACGGAATGCACAGGAAACGGATAATTGTGTGTCTGTGAGTGTGTTACGCTTAGCCTGAAGTTTACATGTCGGTCAAAGTGTGTGTTGATGTGTGCAGTTGATGTGCGTGAATGAGGTGTATCCAGCAACGTCACCACATGAACAGACAAGCAGGCGGCCATGAAAAACCTCCTCAGGTTGTGTGCAGGCATTTGCGCTAATGCCTCGTATCGACCGGCCGCTCACATCCAAGTAAGACCATCTTTAAACCTTTAATTTGACAGTCTACCAGAATTAAAATGCACAAATAATTTAGAAGGAACACCTTATTAATCAAAATGGTGAAAGCTAACAAACATATGATTTTCTTCCTTTTCTTCACTCCCCAGTTCAGTCATGTCTAAGCGTTTTTTCCATTTATAAAAAACTTTTTAGTAGTTTAGCAGCAGGGTTTCGTCTGTCATTGCACTCTTTACTTTTTGATACAGTGCTTTTTTTTTTTTTTTTTAAGAAGAAGCAGCAACAGGCAAGCCAATTATAAGATAAGAATATGCTTCATTGGCCCTCCAGAGGGGAAGCTCCAGTGATAATACTGTATAACTGTATTACATTTTGTGGATTTGGGTGATTGGATGTTACAGGGTGGCTCCTAATGCTTTGTTTAACTGTCTACGGTCTACAGTTAAGTTTTGTAGGACAGATTCATTTGCAAATGAAGCAACTTAAATTAAATGTACAGATTTTGAATGGAGTTTGGTGCTGTTTTTGTATCCACATTTTTATTAGCTGTTTTGATTTGAACTGATTGTTGTCCAGTGTTACTACAGTACCTCCTTTTTCACTGTTCTGCACACACACACACACACACACACACACACACACAGCCCCAAACAGATGTCAGTCATGGCCTCCTACTGTAGTGTTACAGAGTGGCCTTTTCACCGCGTAACCCCACGCCTACATACTACCCTGTCTCTAAATGTCAACGCCATGCGCACACACTCGCCCCTCCCTCTCTCTCTCTCTTTCTCTATCAATATCACTCTTTCACTGTGACACACATTTGCTAATTTTCTGGTACATGATATAAAATGTGTGTACATACATATGTGTACAAAATGAAAACAATGCATACACAGGTCTTCTGTACTGTACTATACTGCTTATGTGATTTTTATATAGCACATCCGCTGCATCCACTCCAAAGAAAACATGATAATGAATTTTTCCAGCCTTTTCTGGGTGTGGGTGTGTTGTTGTTCTGGTCCAGTTTATTGTTTCTAGGATTTAGAAGACTCTAGCCAGCTTTTTTTGGATCCTCCTCTTCTGTTTTCCTGAAAACATGAAAAAAAAAATCTTATTTGATGTACTGACACAGCAAAATACAGCTTTAACTGTGACTGTGCCTGTCTGAGGATGTGAAGAGATGCCATCTCCCATTTGGGAAGAAATACTGAGAAAAAAAAATCCTTTTTGATAAACTTTCTGTCTTTTCATCCCCTATTGTGTAGGGTTCTAATTTATCTTTCTGAATTCTATTAGGGTTTTATCTAAGTACAGATTTGTGCTGGAATTGGAGACTCATCAGGCGTGAGAGACTAATGTATATTTTGCCCCAGCAGGGTAGTAGAAGCTGGCTGTAGTTGTTTCCATGTACGTGGAGGGCGTGGTGCTCCCTCCAGGGCTTTATTATCATAAAAGTATGGTAATTTCTTGTGTATTTTGGAGCAAACAAATGAAGATATAGTGTTTATTCAGCTAATGATCTAATCGGGTATGTTTGTTTCGTGACACTTCTAAGGTTCACTATGGGTTTGGCAAAGTAGAAGGGATTTTTTTTTTTTTATTGTTTTTTTTTTTGGAAGAAGCTTTTGTTATTTATTTTAAAAGAGATACAGTGGCAAGACTGAAAACTAGATAAGTGAAATTAAGTTTTTAATGAAAATTAAACCTGGGGGGGGGGGGAGAGCAGATTCATTATTTTATTCACCAAAGGCCATTTTGCACTCCTCCTCTGGTGATTAAATTTATTAGAAAGAAAAGATGAGGTGGTGATTGTCAGAACCCATCAGAGTCAGCAGATGATGGGAATTTCAACACTTGCTCCTCAGTAATAATAAGAGCAGCAAGCTGGTTGGGGGTGGGGTTGGGGGGGGGGGGGGGGGGGGGGCTTTCCAGTTGTGACATGTTCAGTGAGCCAGTCAGAATCACCTGCACTGGTGTGTGGAATAAGTCAGTGCACAGGTCAGAGAGCACAAACGGGAAGCAATGATTTTCAGCTTCACTAACTGGGTTTATGGTAACAGAGACATACAGTGCTGGCCTCTTCATTCTGAAAGAGTAACATACTATAAACAGCTTACAACAGCTTTCTCTGGCACATATACATTACCAAAGCTAGTTCTGCTGATATAACTAAAATCATGAAGATTTGGTGAAAAAGCCTAAATAAGGTGCATAATGTGACTCCAAATTAGCAGAAAAAGGTTGATGAAGTGCCTACCTGTCAGACTTACTGTTTTAAGGTGTAGGATATTGATCAGCTCATGAATAAGCTCTTTCTTCCAGTAGATAAAAATGCATTTCTGCGTGTGATTGGGCTTTAGGAGAGGGGGAGTGTTGCTTCTGAGATACTCCCTATTAATACAGTTAATCTGGCTGAATGTGTTTCTGTTGCCTTTTTTTTTTTTAACCTCTCCCTCTTCCCGTAAACTTCGTTCTCAGCCTCGCCCTGTTTTCCTGTCTGTTGGTCTTCCACTAGTTTCTATACCTCTCTTTGATTTTCTCTCTTTCCATCTTGTGTAATCCCTCACTGATGCACACCCACACCTGAAATTAGCTGCTCCTTTTGCAATCCGTCCCTGTTGTCTCTCCAACTCTCTCAGTTTTCACACATCTTTTTCTTGCTATACTATAATAACAGCCCAGAGTTTGCCCTGTCAGATGTTCCACTAGCTGTCTGGGTCTAGAGGATATATATGTGTGTGTGTGTGTGTGTGTGTGTGTAGACAGGGTGGGAAGCTACTGTTTCTGGTGGTTTTTGGAGGAGTTTTATATGACGAATGGATCATTTTTTTCCCCCTCCTATTTTTTCTTTCTGTCTTCGCCAAGTTCTTCTGTTTGCCTCTAGATTTCTCTCTCTGTCTCCTTCAGCTGGTCCTCCTATGCGCTCTTGTCTGTCTTCATCGCTCAGCGCACACTGCAGACATGTGCTATCTTGCATGATGTAGTTATCACTGGGTTAGCTAAGCATAGTTTTTATGAATTTATCTTGACTCCAGCACATTCATCTCCATTCCAATGTCTTGTTTACGGCTATATTGTTCATGTTAATTGTATAAATGAAGGCACCTAATATACAAGGCAATGTCAGAGCTACACTGTTCACTCAACACTGACTGTAAGACACTCAAACCTGAAAGTCAGAATCTTATAATCTTATCATAGTTATTTTAATTCAAACCTGTGCAGGGCTAGAACAACAAAACTGATATATTCCGACCAGACAAAAAAAAACAACAGGACTGACAGAACTGAAATAAAACAACCTCACATTTTCCTTCCAAGTGACCTTTTGTGGTCATGTGAGTAATGACTGTCCTTGCTAATTAGAAAAGGTGGAAGTAACAAAAGGTTTTGGTTGTGGTTGAGTATACATAGTGGGATAGTGGGACTTTGACATTGGAGACCATGGTTTGTCACCTTTTTCCTCCAAACGGTGCTGACAAACCACCTTTTTTGTCATTAAGTTACTTGTTGTGCCACTGTCTAAATACTCATACCTTGTTTCCGCACAGTTTTGTTTTGTGTGTGTAATTCTATATGTTACACAGAGTACGCCCTCCTAGTGTTTATTGCAAGGAAAGCCATTTCTTTTGGACGGACAGAAACAGCACTGCAGACAAGCTAATTTTGTTGAGACAAAAACGAGACCGATGTTGCATTAAGAGGTTGGTCTGCCGTGTGTATAAGCAGTTTTCTAAAATATTTTGTTAAAAGATGTACGAACCACTGTGCATGTGCTTTATGTTTTACAGCTAACGTGCTACCAGTGTTAGCTAAATGTGGTGCCAGAATGCTATTTTTATTTATACAATCATACAATTTGACCATCAACACAGTCAAGCAGCTGAATTGAATAAAACGGCGTGTTGGCTCATTAATTCTATGTGTGGCACGCATTTGAAGTCCATCCTAAATTTTAAGGCAAATTCCAGACTGGAGGAATAAAAGCAATAAACAAAAACAAAAGTAGGAGTTAAAAAACACATTGGAGATCATTGCCACAGGAATGTATGGAATTCAGTTGACTTGCATACATACACAGAACTATATGTGAGGCATTAAGGACTCCTCTACGATATTGCAGTATTACAGAGGACATGACGTGAGTCACTATATGTCAGCTCCGTAATGTTTTGTTGACATACTGAGGTTCAAGACAGTCCTGTAACATCTTGTTAAATATATCAGTTCTGTGACGTTTAGTGGAATGTGTCTTTTCTGTGACGTTTTTTTATATTTTGTTTTTGGTGCAGTGAGTCATCTGTGGTTCAGTCTGTGGTCTTTATGTTATTTAAAATGTTGTTCCAGTGGTTGACAAATTGGCAGCCCTCATGGCTCTACCGCCGCCCTGTAGGCCAAGGGGCAAACACTTATTTTAGCCTCGGCATTCAGTCTGAGTGAGTTAAAATTGTGTTTTTCTGTGAGCCAGGACCAATAAAATGTGCTAGTGCTCCACTCCTGTAGGACTGAAGTGCATGTATTAATGGTTGAAAATGGGCTCAGCTGGCAGCTACACCCATTTTGCTCAACTCTGTGAAGTTTATTTTGTTCAGAAGCCGGTCGACACAAGTGACATCCACCCCTGCCCCTACCTACCTCTCATGGTATTTAGCCATTAAGAAAAGCCGTTTCCAGTTCCATTCTTCTCCATTTTAGTGAATTGAACGAATATAAGAGATGGCTACTGCAAACCTCTGTTAATTAAACAAAACTGTCTGCATGGCAAAAAGCAACTGTGCATTGCGCATATTGACACTTTAAAACAATTACCAATCGCCAAACTACCCTGAATTATAACCTAAATCATATTCTTCTGCTCTTAAAATTCACAAGTTTTTAGTATCACTTTGTGTGTGTCTAGGAGAACTTTATTTCCATTAAGCTATAAATGTGGCATATTCTGTGTTGCTCTAAAAGTATTTCTGCATATGAATACAGGCCACATTAACAGGGAGTCTCTCTGACCAATATCTTTGGTTAAGGTTGGAAACCCTCACTGGTTTTGTCTCAGTATGTATTCACTGCATGTGGCTGTAATGTTTTCTTCTTACTTTGTGTGACTGTTAGAATGTAACATAATAATAATAAAAAAGATCTATTAATGTTACTACTTTGGGAGCAATATTTAGCACCTTCTGATGAGTAACTAATATTATGTGTTCAGTCTGAAACCATACAGTAGCCTTCTGCTGGTCATATGACTTTTGTGTTACACATTCAAATGTGCGCACACACACACACAGTCCTGGCAGTTTTAGTGCCGCAGTAACTTCCACTGAATGGGAGAAATCAACACACTCGCACACATACACACACACTAAGCAGAGTGCTGTTCTCATCAAATGGCTGTTTGTTCAGAGAGAGAGAGAGAGAGAGAGAGAGAGAGAGAAGGCGTGTTTGTGTGTGAGGCGAAGACACAAACGAGGGAGTTGTCAAAGACAGAGAGGGCGACACAGAGAGGGAGACAGTAGAAGAGAGTTCGACATGCCAAAGTGGATGAGCTTTAAACTGTTCAAAGAGAGCAGCAGAGTAAGTACAAACTGCTGGATTACACAGTGTTTATCGGCTCAACTGACTGCTAAAATTACACCAGTTAGTACTTCCCATTAAACACAGTTTTCATTCACTGCTGTTTTGTGCTGACAAGTGTGTAGCTTTACTTTAAGACTGTGTGTCTGGCATTAGCAGCACCGTTGTGTTTATCTCAATTATCTAATTTTGTTAGAGTAAAATTGCTGCAACAAGTTAAACTACTGCAACAAGAATATGGTTAAATCAAAAGGAAGACACCAAATTGTGTTTATATACTAAGCCATAGTTAATGTTTTGTTTTATTTTATTCTTCTTCTTTGGACAAATCCAGCTGGGATCTTGTGTCCTCCCCACAAACATTACATCTGCCATGAATGGAGCTGCTTTCGCTACTTGGTTACAGTTAAACAAGTTACTTAGAACCACTCATACCTTTCTTTACTACAACAGGCAGACGGACGCTATAGTACTCATTTGTATGTTATTATAAGAACTAACCCTGTTGTACTACATCTTTAAATACAATGAGCACATGTGGATATACATCACTCCTTCCAAACTCTATTTTTAACTCACTGTGCACACTCATCTGTTTTGACTGTATTTGCTGTATGAGTGGACCTGCCAAGAGGAAGCTCAGCTCTTTAGATTGTGAAATTGAGCCTTTATGTGAAGATAATCCTTCTTCAGTCAGGTTTGTTAAAAGATCTGTGTGCAGTCCTTCTTGTGCAGCTCCAATGGTTGATATGCTTCTTCATTTGAGCCTGAAATCTGAGTGTTCTGAGGTTTGATTGTTGGTTACTGTTTAGATTGGTTACTGATTCAGATGTTAATCCAGATCATATGTACTGTTGACTTTCACTTAGCGTGTTAGAAAGCTTGGCTGCAGGAGGGAGTGTGTGTATGCGTGTGTGTAATGGAAGAGGTTAATGGTTAAACGGGGTGTGTATGTGCCAGGCAGGCAGACAGACAGACAGGAAGCAGGCTATTAGCTGCCTCAGGGAGACAACATAAATGAAATGTGTGTCCAGACAGCTGAATCGCAGTCAGTTTATTTCAAATTACAGAGCAGACACATGGGATAAACAGTGTAAACACACTTGTGGACTCACTGTGGTTTTTAACTTTTTGGCTGCATGAGTGCAGTGCAGTTCTAAAAGGAAAGACACGGTGATTTTAATGGCTTCACTCAGATTGCCACTGCATTTTGTCCTGGATTTGGAATCTCAAAAAATCCAGTCATGTATTGGCAGGTTAATTGTGAGGAGTTTGATTTAGAGTATAGAATTTCCACCTGCATTAAAAAAAAAGGAAATTGTCCAACATTTTGAAGATTCCTAAGGAGAGTTGAGGGATGTTTTAATCATTAATCTAGCCAAAATAATCAATGATCAATACATCCCTTCCTGCTGCATATCTGGTCACAGTGGCAGCAGGCTAAACAAATTAGCCCAGATGTCCCACTCCACAGCTACCTTTTCCAACTCCTCCTGGGGGATCCCAAGGTGTTCCCAAGCCAGATGAGATATATGATCCCTCAAGTGTTTTCGGGGTCTACCCCAGTCTCTCCTACCTGTTGAAGGTGCCCAAAGAGCCTATAACGGAAAGCACCCAAGAGTCATCTTGATCAGATGCCGGAATCAACTTAGCTGTCATCTCATCTTTCCATATCATCACTTATATATCAGGTTATGCTGTGGGAGGTGTTGAAAGAGTTTGTTTAAACTCTTCTGATAATTGTTTCTCCTCATTGTCTGTGGAGTGCAGTGAGTCCACAAGTGCATATAATCCCTTATGCAAATTCTGCAGTACAAAGAGAAGGTATGCCATGTTCAAGTTACATAACTAACTAAATAACTTTAATCTTGTTTTGTAAATATACACTCATTCTAAATTTCATGTGTGCAGCATGTTCCAAAAATGTTCAGGGGCATGTTTACCACTGTGTCATCTTTGCTTTTAAGATCACTCACCATGCCTTTGGGAACTGAGGACACCAAATCTTTGTCATAGCAAAGCAGTGCAACATATGTTTTTAAAGCCTGCAGTGCATATCTCTGATTGAGATGTGTGCAGTTTGAGTCAGTACAGTTGTTTCCTGAGCAGGGTTTGTCCCCCATGCAGTTTGACTGTGGCTCAGACATGGCTGCTCAGATGTAATGTATATCAGCTGAACTTTTTACTCTGGTGTCTTTATTTTTTATTTTTTTACTTCTTCTACTGTTTTGTCAGCCAGTATGATGCTGGACTGGTTTAACTGGTTTCTGTGCTGCTGTTCTGCTCCAGTGGAAATAAACAGCAAACACCTGTTTATAGTTCTTACTGTTAAACTCATTAGAACTTACACTGCAGCATCAGAGCCTTATATTGCTGTGAACGTACACGCTATGCGACTGCCTTGGCTCTGTATGGAAGGCTCCTCTGCTTGGACAGTTTTGCATTTCCATGATGTGTGGTGCTGGTAGTTTGTTGATAGAGCTCCAGCTCTACAATAATACACTGACTGTTCCCCACTCTAACAAGTGGGAAGGCATCTAAATAGCTTTTTCCAATGGCTGTATTTTGGAGATTCACCATGTGCTGTGAGGAGGTATTGCAGGAAAAGTGCATGTTGGTTCACAGACTGTGGACAGCTACGCACAGGGAGGAGTTTTCCTGAAATACAGGTGTATTTGGAGTTAAGTTACCCACTATTCAGACTTGGGAAATGAGGGAGTTTTCCATGCATTTTACTCCAGGATTCCAGGATCCATCTGACTGTCTGAAATTCATACATCTGCCCACTATGTAACATGCACTCAAAAACACATTTATGTGTGGCAGAGATATCCCTTGTATTAGATAGTTAGTTTACTGCTCTGTAGACCTGATTGGGAAGTGTTCAGTGTCCAAACAAAAGTGTAGCCAGCGAGTCGTGCTGTCATGATACTCTTTACACATCTGATGGATGAGCAGTAGATTCGGCTTTGACGTACAAACAGGTCGCAGACATCATAAACATGAAAATGATGATAACTGTTCAGCAGCCAATAAAGCCTGCTAGCTCTTCTATTTTTAGCTGTGACAGAGTCTGGAATGTCTCGACCTGTATTTACGAGAAAATAATAACTGTTTTAGTTAAAAACATGACCGAAATATCATACTGCAGTCTTAAGAGATATGTTTCTTGCACTTGCTGAATACACTTATCAAGAACTGGGATGCTGCCTGAATTATGCTTCTTAATTATCTTCACAAAAACGTTCATTTTTGTTGTATCTGCCAAATGTTAACTGTCAAAGTTTTTCCATTAGTTTTCTCTCTGACAAAACTTCTGTCAGTAAAGCATGATTACCATGTTTTATGGTTAGGTTTGGGCAACTTGAAACACTTGGATGACAGAAAGATCTTAGTCTTTGTTGAATATTGAAAATGTGACTTAAAGTAGGCAACAGAATGTGAAGCTCTGTTTTCCAGTGTTGAAGTCAGGCACTGCTGTATAAGAACGTGGAACTTTTTGCACTGGACCTAAATGTTGCCAGTGAATGTAGATGCTGTAAAGTAGTTGCATATGAGAGTATTTCCTTGAGGACAGGGTTGGCACTCCCTAATGACAAAAAAATATTGCATTCACACTATTACACTGTGTGAGAGAGACACAGACGTCATGTGAATGTGTATATAAAATCAGGTTCAGCTCAGAGGCAGTGCAAACATTCCCTGTTTTCATAACCTTTAAACATAGAGACCCAATGCAAAGAAGTTCCTGGAAAACTGGAACATCTTCAGTGGTGACCTCATGCCACACTGATGAGTGCAACTGAGTCCTGTCAAATCATAAATCAAGCTTAACATCCATAGCTAATAGTTGTGTTTTGTTTTTTCACACTTTTAGATTCACCCTTCACTCTGTTTTGTTCGACCTTAACATACTGCTTAAAAAAAGAAATCACATGAAGCATGTCATAATTCCATCTTTGAGACCTTTGGTGTTGAATGTAGCCCACAGTGTTTTGTCCTGATTAATGGCCTCCAAGGTATTGCAATTTTTAATTGATATCAATCTTGCTTGAATAAAGCTAGCAATTTGAAAATGCATTATTGAAAAAAGTAATTACCAAAGCATTATCAGCAAAATGTTTTCTGCTGTATTTACCTTGGGTGGAACCTCCAACAGTTTAAATTTCATAATACGCTATATGGACAAAAGTATCGGAACACGTGACCGTAACAGCAAGAGAGACTTTAATGACATTGCATTAAAAATACATAAACAACAATATGGAGTTAGTTTAGTTTTTGGAGTGTGTCTGTAGGAGTTTTTGCCCATTCATGCAGGAGACCAAGAGTGACATCAGATACTGATGTTGGATGAAAAGGCCTGGCCTAGGGTCTCCATTTCAGTTCATCCCAAAGGTGTTAAGTGGGGTTTGATATCAGATTATTCCACACCAAACTCATCCAGCCATGTCTTTATGGACTTTGCTTTGTGCATTGGGGCACAGTCTTGCTGGAATAGAAAAGGGCCTTCCCGAAACTGCTGCCACAAAGTAGGAAGTGTAGCATTGTTCAAAAACTCTGGATATGCTGAAGCATTAAGATTTCCTTTCACTTGAAGTTAGGGACCCAGCCCAACCCCTGAAAAACAGCCCCATACAATTATCCCTCCTCCATCAAACTTTACAGTTGGCACAGTGAAATCAGGCAGGTACTGTTCTCCTGGCATTCGCCAAACGCAGACCCGCCCATTAGACTGCCAAACAGAGAAGTGTGATTTGTCACTGCACAGAAAACACTTCCACTGTTCCAGGCTGGTGTGCTTTACACCACTCCATCCGACACTTGGCATCGTACTTGGCCATGTGAGGCTTGCATGCCGCTCGGCCATGGAAACCCATTCCACGAAACTCCTGTCGCACTGTTTTTGTATTGATAATAATGCCAGGGGAAGTTTGGAACTCTTCAGCTATGAAATCAGTGTTGGTGACTTTTACTCACCATGTGCCTCAGGCGCTCTGTGAAACGGCTCTGTGACTTTATGTGGTCTTCCAGCTTTGTGGCTGAGTTGCTGCTGTTCACAAACACTTTCCAACAATACCACTTACACTTGACAGTGGAGTGTCTAGCAGGGATGAAATTTCACATATGGACAAATGGCAAAGGTGGGATCCTACCACGCAGAATTCAAAGATGACAGTCTTTTTTTTTTTTTTTTTTTTTTTTTTTTTTTTTCCAAGACAATGAGGAGCGTATCTGTTTTCAGTGTATAGCTGTAACTTGAAAAAAGTAAAAACAAAAACAACAAAAATTGTCAGATAAATGCAGTGGAGTAAACAGCAAAATATTAAAGTATAACATCATATCAAAGGAAAATACTCTAGGTAAGTATTGTAATTGTACTTAAGAACTTTCAGTTCAATTCAGTTTATTTATATAGCGCCAATTCACAACAAAAGTTATCTCATGACACTTTCCAATTAAAGCAGGTCTAGACCAAACTCTTTGATTAAATTGTAAGAAACTTTCCACAGTTCTTACCAATCTGTACAATTTGGGAAACAGCAGTAATTCACCTTGTGTGTTTATCATTTATAATTCCAGCCATCCACCTACAGTATCTTTTACGTCTGTATTATGGATGTGTATAGGAGGGAATAGGGAGCCTGGTGAGTTATGCTAGTGTGGACTGCAGTGTGTTCAGTGAGTGCTGCATGTCTGCAGTGTTTTGGTATGTTTTATTACTAAAGGGAACAGATCTGTGGTCTTTCATCTTAGGTGAAATTAGTTTCTGCGATAAGCCAGTTTATGCCCACTTCAAGCTTTAACAAGCGAAACAAAATCAAACAGTCATCAATCGAACAGTAATGAGTTATATAAAGACGATATATATCGTCTTTATAAACTTATTACTGTTTGACTTATGTCGCTACTGGTAATTGAAGGCTGCTATGCACACAGAGTACAGTCAAGCAGAAAAGCTTTTATGTCATTTAAGGCTTCCCTTATTATCCATTATTGAATAACATATACTTTCCTGTTCTCAGCAGGTTCCATTTGTGCTTCTGTTGAAGGAGATGAAGCATATTTTTTCTGCTCAAGGCTGTCCTCTTGTACTCTAACATATGACCATCACAAGCTGCTTCGTGTATGTGTCTGTGGTGTCTGTGCACAAAAAATGGATCATATGACAGATAGCAGTTGCACAAGACACACCCTCAAACACACACAGACACAAACAAATGAGACTGCCAGTTTAGAGTGGTACTGACGATGATGACTAGTTTAGTTGGCTATACTTGAATCACATCACTGTTAGTTTCCCATTGATTTTGTACTTTGTTACCACTGGCAGATCAGACAATGATTTAAATCTTAACGTAAACTGGTTGTTGTTGATGACACGCAGTGAACCTGAGGCCCGCAGAACGAAGCGCCGTTTGTGTAGCTTCAGGGTTAATGCTGGGTTTTCGGGCTTAAGAAGGTGGTTCATTTCTCACATCTAATCTGCTGCATAAGATTATGTTTGGAACAGTAAAATGTTAAACAGTTTGGCAGCTTGTTGAGCAGTATGTTGACATGTCAGGTCCTACTCTTACAGTCCCACCAGCTGTTCGCATTGGACTGTGTTAGTAATTTGTTACATATACTTTTATGGATAATGTAAATTACGTGAAGAAAATAACTATATAAGGCTTATTTAATCTGTGATCAGCAAACACAGATGACAATATATCTGAGTGCGTTACTCTGTATGGGACAGTGTTGAAGTGATTAGTGTTAAAGTCATTTCATTGTGCTTTTGTATACTGATATCATCTTACAACAGAAACTGAAGCACTAAAACACACGTGTTGCTCTTATAAGACATGTCTGTAAGCCTGCTTTCCTGTTTAGAAATGTGTTTTTATAGGGATTTTTCATTTGCTCCCAAGTCTGTCTGACACTTGCATACACACAGCCCTGCATGCCATACGAACACATCTCAGCAACACATCTTATTTAACGCAGTTATACCCAGATCTCATGCTTTAATGATGGGGATGGGGTGATATTAAGAGGTGGAGAGATCAACACAGCTAAAAGCTCTCATTTTATTCACTGATCCGTGACATTTTGAGCACATGACTGCTTCTGACTTCTGGGATGTTCTTCATGTTTGTCTAATGATAAAGTTTGCACTTCATTTGTATAATATTCTGCTTTGATGCCGTGTATTTGATTGGCCAACACAGTGCCTTGCTAAAAACGTTTGCAGGAAAAGCTGTTGTCTTGCTGCACCAATGGACCAGCGAAGTTCAGATGAATGGAGTATAGTAACCCGATAGTCTAGCTTGTGTGGCAAGTAAACAATTACCACACGTACAACAGCTTTTGTAAAGAAAACAAACTAATATTCACACATTTCACATGATTTGTAGTCACTGAAATGGAAAATGGTACTATTTGTGCAAAGTATATATCACATGTGTGAAATCAGGGAGGCCTTTGCCCCCAGTGCCACAAAGTAACAAGAGACACTGCTGGTATTGCAGTTAAAAGATCGGCTAAGTTAAATAGTAATTATCATGAATAATATTAAATCAGGGAAATTAATTTTGGTGAAAACTAAACTGAATTCCAAGCATCCTTCAGTATGTGGGCGGTGTCGAACCTAAATGCAATTCTTGTGTGTAATAGAAATTAGCAGGAGTCACTGAGAGTGCCTTAAGTTGTAAAATTTTACACAATTAGCTATTTTCTGCCAGCATTCCTTACTTGCTTTATTTTCAGCAACACTGTAGCTTTTTTCTGTGATGATTTTGTAGATTTGCCATCGCTCATCATGGCTAGCCCATTCCCATGTGATTTGTCCTCTTCATGTAGAGGAAGAGTCAAATGACACCCCAGACGCCCCTCCTATTATGTGAATGCACAAAGAGCCCGAAGCAGAAAACCTGGGTTAACAAAGAAAGGTGATAACCACCATCGACGTCCGTCTGACTAGATTTTGTCCAGTCAGCTCTTACTGAGAAAGCCTGGCTCGGTCCAGCTTGCTTCACAGTACACCCTTTAGAAGTCTAATCAGCCAGAATAAATGAAAACACCTGTGCTGGGTGTGTGTGTGTGTGTGTGTGTGTGTGTGTGTGTGCGTGTGTGTGGGGCCATCTGTCATGTATAAACTCACCTGCATCTTTATAGAGACTGAGGTCAGGTTGCTAGGAGATATTTAACCTGCAAAGAGCACTCACATACATACACAGGCACTTCCTGACATTTTCCAAGACAGTGAGTATAGTGCAGGCAAGGCAGACAGAGACAGAGAAGGAAGCTGGTTAAGGTAGTATTTTAATTTACAGCCACTTTTGTACAATTATACATTGATTTAAGGATTTAATTTAATTTTCAAAAGTGGAGTAATACGATTCCATTCCTGACAGCAATGAGAACATCTATTTTGTTTATATTTACATTCGCTAATAGTTTTTTTTGCTGAATCTATGCAACCATTGTGACAGCTGCCTGTAAATGAATGAGAGGTCAGAAAGTTTCGACAGTATCAGCAGTAAATACAAAAACTAAAACAACATGGGACAGATCCAGGTGATGTCTGACTTCAGTTCAGTTGATACACTCCACAGTAAGCACACACAGCCCTGCGGTAATCAGCTGACAGAGTGTTTCTACAGCGCAGAGCAGTCCAGGACAGTTCAGTACAGGAAGCGTTATCACTGAGCTTGTTTGTTTTAGGGTTGTTGTTTTCTTTATTTTATGTTTCCATGTGGCAACAGTCATGGACTCATGGAGTCATTGTTTTTTCCTTTTTTTCCCCTCATATATACAGATTGGCATATGCCTTATAGGATTTTTTCCAAATTTGGCAATGTTTAACAGGATAAAATGATTACAGCAACATTTTATTAAAGGTCAAAGATCAGCTTCACTATGACATAATGTTTTCCATCCATTGTTCAGCACCATAAGTCAGGAACAGAAGGGCACATTGTGACCAGATTTCACATTTGGTCACATACTGAATTGGTGACACTAATCTTGGGTGTCCACCTTGAAACTGTGCTGATTGTAGAGATCTTCTGTGCTGCTGGCTTGAACATGTGTGTGAAGCTTCCACCTTTTAGAATCTGGAGCTTCTCTGCAGCAACATCCATATCTGAAGCCTTGTAGTCCACCACAAACTCATTGGTTTGGATGATCCTGAGCTTGAGGTGGTTGTTGTTTCAGCATGTGATGAAGCTCTCAGTCAGTCCTCTGTACTGCTCTGTGAAAACAGTCTCTAAGTGAAGACAGCATGTTTCCCATTGGAAACTATTCACTGGAATCATGTGTGTCAGTATAACGATAACTTCCATTTCTCCAACACATGCACTGAATATTTTTTTTATTAAACGATTTGGTCTAGAATTGCTCTAATCTGAAAGTGTCATGAGACAACTTTTGTTGATTTGGCGCTATATAAATAAATTGAATTGAATTAAATTCCTTCACAGTCTTCACTACATACAGTACACTATTACACGAGTGTGGACTGACACAGATGAAAATTACAACATGACAAAGGTCGACACACCTCCGCAGTATTATCAGCCATCACTATCGCGTGTCTGTATGTGTGCTGGGGGGGAATATGTGTGTGAGAATCTCAGTTAGCACATTATGTAACAGGTTTATTGAACCATAATGACAGTCAAGCCTACAACCGGCGCCGTGAACTCCTTATGACTGCAGATTACGTCTTCTGCTCGTTTCCTCATCAGTTGCTGTTAGTCATCAACTCTGATCATGTTCACAGCTGCTGTTTGAGCTGCTGCTGCTTGATTTCTCTGACATCCCAGCATACTCACTCTTAACTTAAATGGCAAATGCAGGTTATGCTGTATATTTTTAGATTTTACTTAGCTGAACAGTTTGTCTTCACCTCTGGCCTTCACAACACTTTGAAGCCATTTAAAATGTATTTTATTATTTATCACATTTTCCTCCGAGTTAGGGTGAACACAAAAACCAAAATTCCCAAAATGATTGAACAGTTTTGGCTGTTCTACATGGAATATTTACTTTTTTCCCCGTAAACTCTCTAAGCTCTTGCCACTTGTTTGATGTAGGCTGGGATTAGTTGGAGAACCAACACCAATGAGCATGTAGCAAGTAATAACATCTGAATCAGAATCGGATCACAGTTGATGGATTTTTTTTTTTTCTCAGATTTTTGTACATGAATATTTTAAAGATCTCCCCTTAAAACGGCACCTACACTCTACTTCATTAAAAATTGTACAGTACCTGAATATGGAAATTTTGTTCATTTTCATGAAGCTTTGCTGCTGGATGCAAGTCTATTCTCTGTGCACTGGAGGCTCTTTTCTTCATCAATTTAAGTTGAATATTGGACCAGGTTTGGTTTCCAAACTCTTAGCAATGTCACAAATCGTGCTGATAGGCCGGCTCCCTTAAAAATGATATTTTTTAATGAGCACTTCCATCAATGAATGTGCAAACAGCCTTATAGGGTCAGGCTTCGTACATACATCATTTTATACCGCGAAGCTCAATCGTAAGAACAAGCAAAAAACACATTTTAACTGGCGTGGTGGACATGTTTGTACAATAAAGTGTATTCTATGTTCAGTGCTTGTTGTAAAACCAAAGAGAAGTCAGGAGAACATGTCCACATGCTGCCGGTTTGTCCTGTTCTCCCAGGCTGCGGAGAATTTAAATCTGCAAACACCAAAGTGCAGCTGCTACGGTTTCTCATTTTGAAATCTAAAAAGTAAAGAGTATAAACTTAGTTAGCTCAGTTAGCTGAGTGTCTTTTATCAGCTTTACCCTTTGCAGGCCTGTTCAGCACTCATTTTGAAAATCACACGTACATGGACATCAAGTACAAGTTTAGTTACACGTTTAATCCTTTTCTGTGTGAAATATTCACTGTTTGTTGTGGAAACACTGAATCCTACCACAGGCCTGAAGGTTTTTCTTCCTCTACCATCAACCACACTTATAAAATGTGTCCTCTCTCTTTGTCTTGTAGCTCTCTGGTGGTTGTGAGTTGACCGTCGTCCTTCAGGACTTCACAGCAGGATGCAGCACAGAGATGTCCGTCAGCACCGGTGAGAGAAACCCTTCTTTCCTGTTCACATATTTTAGTCTCAGTCACTTGACTGTTGATTCATAGTTTGGATTCAGTTTAGTTTGGGTGTATGTGTTTTAGTTAAGTTGGACCGAAAGGCAGTGAGTGCATTTTAAATTTTCAAGAGAAATGACTAATTTTAAAATTACAATATATGACTTTTTTTTTTGTTACCTGGGATTTATCTTGTAAAACGCTGTCTGCTCTTCTCAGGCCAGACGGTGGAGCTGTTGGAGCGTCCAAGTGAGCGACCTGGTTGGTGCCTGGTCCGAACCACGGACCGCAGCCCGCCACAGGAGGGACTGGTTCCCAGCTCCACACTCTGTGTGTCCCACTCGCGTTCCAGTGTGGAGATGGACTGCTTCTTCGGCTCGGGGAAAGGTAGGAAGAACAAACCTGAAGTCCACACTAGGTGTTCACGACAAAGCAAACTTATACTTTGTTTACTATGACTCTGCAAAGCTTGGGCTATCCACTACAAATAACTGATGCCCATAAAGCAGGAGAAGGCTATGGAAAGATATCAAAGTGTTTGCAGGTAGCCATTTTCTTGCTTCATAATGTATAGCAGGACAGAAGTTCAGGTAAAACTCTGGAGTGGTGCAGTGTTGTACCAACAGCTGCACAATATGGCCTTCATAGAAGACGCACTAGAAGGAAACCTTTCCTGCTTTCTCACCCCAAAACATCTGCTCAAGCCTGTTGCATTTTGGAATGGAGACCTGTGGACTGGTAATGAAGTTAAAATAAAACATTTTGGGGCCGGAATGAGCAATGGCATGTTCAGAGAAAAACACTGCAGAATTGCATAAAAAAGACAAACACTTCTCCAACAGAGGTGGGTCGATCATGCTTGTTGGCGACTGAGATGCTGTGAATGTGAGGCATACATGTTTAAAAAAAAAAAAACAGTCTTCACATAAACACACAAAAAGTTTCACACACAAAAGCACAGGTATGAATGAAAAGAAACTCAAGGTTTGCGCGAATTGGAGACTTGGTTGACCTTCTTGATACATGTGAAACCACAGTGTGTCAGTCAAAAGTGACATATTACAGCTGCTCTAACTCCAAAGTGTGGAGGTGCTCTAGTTCAGGTGCTACAAAGTGCTCTGACTGGGTGGTATTTCAGTCATTATGTGGCTGGGGAAGCCTGTGAGGACCAACCTTCAATAAACAGATGCAGAGAACATTGATTCCCTGCAGTAAGGTCACTTTCAGTAATTGGGTCTGTATTGCCCTCTGCTGGTGAAATATGGTTATTACAATATAGATAAAACCTGTGTTACTGTGTCTTCCAGTCCCCCCTTTGGCAAACTGTATATAGCTCTTAAAAATAAATGTTAAATGATCCTCACTTTGGTATGCAAAGATAATCATTAAACATATCTTACAGATGGATTTAACTGAAGCTGTCTGAGCATATGGAGAGAATATTCCTCCACGCCACCTCTGGAAAATATCTGGTTTGGCTCTGAGAAGAAGTTTTGTAAATATTACTAAAAAATGGAATGTTGTGAATTTGTTGTTTCTCGTACATTGAAACAACATGGAGATTACAGCTTTATTGCTGTGAGCCTGTGTACAGTATGATTCAGAGCATTTCCTTGTGGACTACTGGTCTAACTTGGATTTAAACCACAACATCTCAGGTCAGTTAACATAGATACTGTCTGACTCTTCATGTTTTCTATCACTGCATAGAGAACTACAACATGACAGACATGGGATGGTAGCTGTGGTTACTGTCACTGGATACACACACATACCGATTGGAGTGTTCCTGTTGTATCCTACAGAGGGCGATGTGCAGACGCTCAAACGCCATCTCGGCTGTGCTTCCCTCCTCGTGACGTTTGACCTCTGACTGTTCTAAGTGTTGATCCACAGCAGGTTGGGCAGCTGTTGGCTGTGGATGGGAAACTGGCAGGCTTAGATGGTGGTGGCTATGGCTTCTCATCACGGGTATGCATAAGGATGAGCTGGTTTCATCTCAGCCACTTTATGAGGTTACAGAGATATTCTTCATATCTAGAGTTTATCTTGTAGGTGGAAACAATAGCTATTCTCTAGTCATACACACAAACACACACACACACAGTTTGCTTTCGTCGTATAACTAGCATAACATCATGGTGTGGGAGTTTGTATAGGAGATCGCTTTTCATATCCACAAACACATACACACGCTCTCACAATGTGAGATCAGCTGATTTTCCTGCCACAGTCATGGTGTGTTTTCTACTCTGCTAGATGAAAAGACTGTTTTGTGTTTCTGTGGAGAGATGCAAAACGGACAACTGCGGCCGCTACACTTGGCAGTAAACACACACACACACACACACACACACACACACACACACACACACACATTTAAGACATTGAGCAAATATTAAGGGTAGACTATTTTATAACTGCTGTGTTGGTAGGTTCGTTGTTATGCTGTGGGACTTACCTAACTAGGTTGATTTAACAGGCCTGTGTCACAGGGAGGGATAATGAAACCATTACTGGCACTTCAGTAAATTCATTAGTAAGATTCAAGTCACCCACCAAACAGACTAATACAGTCCTGTTGGGTTCTCAAAGCAGAATTCCTCGAAACTTAGTTCAGCTGAGCTTCTGTGAAACTATGAACACAGTATTGGTGTCACTGAACGCTCACTGTTATGATTTTACATGTTGTCTGCCCACTTGTTATTTAATAGTCATTTAACATCCAGCCAAAGGACAATAGTTGGCTAAGACAGGCACATTTACAGTGATTCATGTGCACTGGCGCGTGTTAATGTTCACTTACAATGGCAGTGTGCTTCAAAATAAGGTTTGAACTAATAGGTTCATTAGAGTCATTTCCCACCCCACAGAGGCCCACGCAAAAGCATGATCATATCATGGGTTTTTCATAGCCATGGTAAGAAGACATATCTGACTAAAATCAAATATGGACTGTTTGATCTGAAGGAAGCATTACTTTGAGCTTTATCTTAGACTTAATTATGACCAAAACCTTCACTTAACTTTAACTTTACTTTCCTTTCAA